>NC_065451.1:150425575-150577669 GCF_917563875.1 Diabrotica virgifera virgifera | reverse complement strand
CTTTGTTTTTTTCTTAGCTTCTGGAGAATAGTTATGTTAGTTGTGTGGTGGATACAGGGTGGTACGATATTTTATTTCGTAGCTATGATTCCAAGTATCGTTAATATTTTAGACCAAATAGTTCAATCGACAGCCATTTTCTCGTGGAATTTTGAAAACCAAGGTCGATTTCCTTGAAAATTTGGATTTAGGTAGTAATTAAATTTTTTTGTCAAAATATACCCTATGCTGAACTGCGCTTTTGCCTTGGGGTGAAAACAACCCCATCTAGGGGATGAAAATTTTTAATCAAAATAACTATGAAAATCGATAGAGTGACCAATAATGAGTAAATTTTGTTCTATAATTTTTTTTCAAAATTGACACTTTCTAAGTTATTTGCGATTGAAACTATGCATTTTTCATTGAAAAAACTCTTCATTGAAAAAAGTTTTATAAACGTTTTTCATGAATAACCTAAAAAAAATTAATTTTATAGAAAAATGATTGAGAATAAAATTGTAGCTAATAAAAAACAAAGGGATTCGCGTCTGAAAGACCTATGTAAACCCAATAACGACTGAGTTATTGCTCTTTAAAGGATTTCGAAGAACATCGACATGGAGAAGCTTTAATCTCAAATAACTCGAATGTGGTGCAATTTTTGGGAAAACTTAAAAGACATCATTTAAAGTTCATTAAAAAACCTTTCAAATAAGCTCTGATAAAAGTTTTTTGCGTAAAAACTGACTGACTTATGACGAAAATAAACGTCGCTCTGTGCTTTTTTCTTTTTGAAATGTAAAAATTAAACCCTCGTCGTTACAATCCTAATAGTAATGAACAGCTTCCCACTTGAAATTAACTTTAAGGTATAATTGATACGATCCTTGTCATTTGACTGGTTTGGAATGTTTAGTTTAGAAAAAATAGTTGATTAAATCGAAAATGACATTTTTAAGATTTAAAAAAAGTGCATGTTTCTTAAATTAATCTAAAAGTATTCATAATATGAAAAAATGTTTCAAATATTAATTGTAGAATTTCTTTTACTGAAAATTTTGATTGTTTTTTGTTTTTGTATCATGAATACTTTTAGGTTTATTTAAGAAAAATACACTTTTTCTTTAATTATAATAATGTCATTTTCGATTTAATCAACTATTTTTTTTTAAACTAAGCATTCCAAACCGGTCGAATCACATGGATCGTATCAATTATACCTAAATAAAGTCAATTTCAAGTGAAAAGCTATTCATTTCTATTAGGATTGTAACGACGAGGGTTTAATTTTTACATTTCAAAAAGAAAAAACCAGAGAGCGACTTTATTTTCGTCATAAGTCAGTCAGTTCTTATGCAAAAGACTTTTGTCAGAGCTTATTTGAAAGATTTTTTAATGAACTTTAAAATATGTCTTAAGTTTTATTTTTTAATTTGAGATTGAAGGTTCTCCATTTCAAGGTTCTTCGAAAATAACCATCCTTTAAAAAGCAATAACTCAGTCGTTATTAGGTTTACCTAGGACTTTGTGACGCGAATCTCATTGTTTTTTGAGTAGCCACAATTTTGTTCTTAATGATTTTTTCTATAAAAATATTTTTTTTAAGTTATTCATGAAAAACGGTTATAAAACGTGAGTTTTTTCAATGAAAAATGCATAGTTTCAATCGCAAATACCTTGAAAAGTGTCAATTTTGCAAAAAAATTTACTCAGAATTATTGGTCAATATATAAAGTTCCATAGTTATGATTGAAAAAATTGTCTTCCTGTAGATGGGGTTGTTTTCACCCCCAGGGCAAAAGCGCAGTTCGGCTTAGGGTAGATTTTGAAGAAGAGTGTCAACAGAGCTTAAACCTAAATTTTCATTATAAAATCGGTGTTGATTCTCAAAATTCGGTCTAAAATAGCATTTCTCCACTCTTTCTAACAGTGTATCGCCTACTGTAATTTGTAAGTTTAATACATTACGGAAATGCAATGCCACATTTTATCTTTTTTAATTAAAAACTTGCAGTTTTATGTTTATCGTATTTATGATTAGAAATAATATGATTAGATTTTACTAATCGTAACAATACATTTCCCGTAATTTTTTTAAAATAAAAATAAAATCAACTTGTTAAGTAATTTTAATAATACGATTTGGAAAATCCCTGGTATGTATAATTATAAAAAAAGCTTACAAAAATATACATTTTCAGCTCTTATACAGTATGTCTGCGTAACTAAGAACCATATGACAAACTTTTTTATTATAGTCTGCGTGGTCTAAAATCTAAAACTCAACCATCAGATATCAAATTTTATCAATTTTATACGAAATATGCCAAAAATACGAATTTCGTTCAAGGGTAAAATACCTTATTTCAGAATATCAAAAAATGTTATTACGAAAAGTTGTTTGAAATTAAAAACTACGTTTTAATATGTAATTACATCCTTCTAATTAAAAAAAATGCAAATTTTTCTCAAATTACGGATACCCAACATCATTTTATTACAATTATGATAACTATTTTATTATCAATTTTACGAAAAAACGTAATTGCCAATAGAGCGCCCGCTTGATTGGCAATTAAAAAACAAAGGGGTTTTCGATACTGTATTGCAAAAAATTCTTCGGGATTTCATCAATCGATGTTCAAAGAATATCTTTTTACCTTGGCAACATCGAAATTTTCAGTTTTTCACATAGTTTCTGAGGGTTAAAAATGGCCGATTTCGCAATTTTTTAATTTTTAATTGCTTATATGTCAAAAACTATGAACTAGAGAAAAGTCACTAAAGACTTTTTATGTTTGAAATGACCCAAAAACCTAAAAAAAAACTTTGTTCGATGCAAAAAAAATAATTTTAGGAAAAAAACAAAAAAAAAACGTTAAAAAAATTTTGACCCACTTTTGGACCTGGCAACATGCAAATTTGTTAAAAGGGATCCTTTTTGAGTAAGATTGTGCAAAAAATCCGAATTAGAATATTTTTCCTAGCGGATGCGCAGTGGCTTTCTGGACTATTTGATTTTCAAAAGCATAGATGTAAAAATCCTGGATGACATCTCGCGCTAAACGTCCACCATGACTTACTTGTTCTGTTCTCTTCCATTCACTATAATACTGTGTTTGTTTTACATGGATATCGACATCGACCTCCACCTCCATCGCGACCCACTTGTTCTGTTTGTACCCTTACAATTACTTTTTTGTTGAAAAAAAAAACGAAATATTTACTTTTTGAGTTATTTGCGAAAAACGTCTAAAAACGTGTTTTTTTGTTTAAAATGAAAATATTCACTCGCAAATAACTCAAAAACTATTGACTTAGTGAAAAAACTCTATAGACCAAAAGTTGTTTAGAATTAGGCAGTTTATCCACTTTCGGCCTTATTTTGAACGTATATTTTTTCACCCCCGAGAAGGGTTGAAACTTACACCAGGGCAAAAGCACACATCGGCACAATATCATTTTTTTTCTTTGGCATGTTAGCTAGTAGGCGTATGCCAAATTTCATGGCAGTCCAATCGATTCTTTAAAATCCAATTCAATTCAATTTAAAAATTCAGATTCAATTTAAAAATTGAAGGCACTCGTGGGAGTGCCGACAGAAGTGAAAACTTCTTATATTAAATAAATTACGATCTCAATGCTTTTTCCCCATCCAAAAAGAAGTGCTATACCTATATCATATTATACGCAATGCGTATGCCCTATGCTATTTATGTATACATACACGTAATTTATATAAGTACAAAATTTATTTCAGCGAAGTGATGACGGTCGCAAATTCAATACTTTTTCCCATCCAAGAAGTGCACAACGTCCCTAAAGACATTTTCTATTCAAAAATTTATTTCGTAGAAGCGATGACGGTCGCTAATTTAATAATTTTTCCCATCCAAAAAGTGCACAACGTCACTAAAGAAATTTTCACTTCAAATATTTATTTCGTCGAAGAGATGACGGTCGCTAATTTATTACTTTTTCCCATCTAAAAAGTGCACAACGTCCCTAAAAAAGTTTTCACTTCAAAAATTTATTTCGTCGAGGTGATGCCGGTCGCTAATTTATTATTTTTTCCCATCCAAAAAGTGCACAACGTCCCTAAAAAAGTTTTCACTTCAAAAATTTATTTCGTCGAAGTGATGACGGTCGCTAATTTAATAATTTTTCCCCATCAGAAAAGTGCACAACGTCCCTAAAGAAGTTTTCACTTTAAAAATTTATTTCGTCGAAGTGATGACTGTCTCTAATTTAATAATTTTTCCCCATTCAAAAAGTGCACAACGTTCCTAAAGAAGTTTTCACTTCAAAAATGTATTTCACCGAAGCGATGACGGTCCCTAATTCAATACTTTTTCCCCATCTAAAAAGTGCACAACGTCCCCAAAAGAAGTTTTCACTTCAAAAATGTATTTCTTCGAAGCGATAACGGTCGCTAATTCAATACTTTTTTCCCATCCAAAAAGTGCACAACGTCCCTAAATAAATTTTCAATTCAAAAATGTATTTCGTCTAAGCGATGACGGTCGCTAATTTAATACTTTTTCCCCATCCAAAAACGTCCCTAAAGAAGTTTTCACTTCAAAAATTTATTTCGTCGAAGTGATAACTGTCTCTAATTTAATAATTTTTCCCCATCCAAAAAGTGCACAACGTTCCTAAAGAAGTTTTCACTTCAAAAATTTATTTCACCGAAGCGATGACGGTCCCTAATTCAATACTTTTTCCCCATCTAAAAAGTGCACAACGTCCCCAAAAGAAGTTTTCACTTCAAAAATTTATTTCTTCGAAGCGATGACGGTCGCTAATTCAATTCTTTTTTCCCACCTAAAAGGTGCACAACGTCCCTAAAGAAATTTTCACTTCAAAAATTTATTTCTTCGAAGCGATGACGGTCGCCAATTTAATACATTTTCCCATCCAAAACGTGCACAACGTCCCTTAAGAAGTTTTCACTTCAATAAATATGAGATGACTTCAAGAGATGACGGTCGCGAAATAAATCCATTTTCCCATTACCATTAGGTTTTACATTTATTTTAAATTTAAATACTTCTATACAATTTATATATACATACAAATAATATATAGCATAAGCTATGACGGTCGTAATGGCGGTCGCAATGGCGGTCGCGATGACTGTCGCGAATTCAATGCTTTTTCCCCTATCCAAAAATCGCACAACGTCCCTAAAGAAGTTTTCACTTCAAAAACTCTATAGAACAAAAGTTGTTTAGAATTAGTCAGTTTATCCACTTTCGGCCTTATTTTGAACGTATATTTTTTCACCCCCAAGAAGGGTTGAAACTTACACCTATGGCAAAAGCACACATCGGCACAATATCATTTTTTTTCTTTGGCATGTTAGCTAGTAGGCGTATGCCAAATTTCATGGCAATCCAATCGATTCTTTAAAATTCGGAGGTTTTGCAATATTTTACCGTGAGTAAATGGGACTATGACTACTATGAGGATAAAAAATAAAAACTTACCTAGTTAATTTGGGAAACCCCTCCTTATACAGCCCATGCATTGCAAACTTGGGATTCGTTAGTAAGATATGCACAGCCCAAAAAGCATCTTCTTCATCCATATACATCAGTAAAACACCTGCGATGCCTGACATACCTTGACAATAGCCTACTTCAGAATTGTACATAGCATAAGCCGTTAGAACGTTAAATAATGATTGCTGTTTGATACTATATCTCTCTCTATAATGTAAATGTTCTCGGAATTGTCTATTTACATCGGAATCTATTTGCCTGGCATCTGTAGAGTATTTTCTGGCTAAACCCATCATTTCTACATATTTGTTTCTATTGGCCTTTTTTATTTTATCTAGCTACAACATTGACATAGAGAGTACATATATGTGAGTAAAATATTAATCATTTTTTTTTTATTTATTTAAAATATAAGTTTGTTGAATATTATACAGGGTGTTTCATTAATAATTGTCCATATAGTAACTGGAGAAATCTTAGCACAAAATACGAAGATTTAACCTAAAACACTTCAATAAAATGTGGTTACTTATTGAGTTGCAGGGCGATTTATCTAAAAATTTAAAAACTATTTTTGCTCAGCATTTTAAAACTATTCGACGTATCCTTTTCATACTTGGCAGAAACTATAGGTACTGTACAAACTACTAAATTATGTTAAACAAACGTTTCTGGCTATTACCAGATGCGTACGACGGGGGAAAGTGAATGGTTGACCCTTTCCAAATTCTACGCCACTGGCGGAATTGCTATCAATTTTTCAATTTTTGAATTCTCCAATACTTTCTATGAAAATAATATACTCTTCATTCGTAACGATAAAGTAATTAGTTTTCGTGATCTTTGAAGTTAAAAATTAAACGACACGCTTATTTTGATTAATGTATTGTGTCATGTGTCCCTTCATTTTTAATTTGAAATATCTCGAAAACTAATCATTTTGTCGTTACGAATGACGAGTATATTATTCACATAAAAAGTATTGAAAAATCAAAAAATCACACTAAAATAGCAATTTCATCAGTGGCGTAGAATTTGGGAAGGGTCAACCAGCCACTATCCCCTGTCGTACGCCTATGGTAGTAGCTAAAAACGTTTATTTATCTTAATTTAATAGGGTGTACAGTACCTACACTTTATGCAAAGTACGGTAAGGATACCCCAAATAGTTTTAAAGTATTGGGTACAAATAATTTTTAAATTTTAATCATATGAATCGTATCATAAATTAATCAAAATAACTGTGCCGTTACATATTTAACTTCAAATATCTCGAAAACTAATTAGTCCAGAAAGCCACTGCGCATCTGCTAGGAAAAATATTCTAATTCGGATTTCTTGCACAATCTTACTCAAAAAGGACCCCTTTTAACAAATTTGCATGTTGCCAGGACCAAAAGTTGGTCAAAAATTTTGTAAACGTTTTTTTTTTTTGTTTTTTCCCTAAAATTGTTTTTTTTTTGCATGCAACAAAATTTTTTTAGGTTTTTTGGATCATTCAAAACAGAAAAGGTCTTTAGTGACTTTTCTCTAAAGTTGATAGTTTTTGACATATAAGCGATTAAAAATTGAAAAATTGACAAATCGGTCATGTTTAACCCTCAAAAACTATGTGAAAAACTGAAAATTTGAATGTTGCCAAGGTAAGTAGATATTCTTTAAACATCGATTGATGAAATGCCGAAGAGTTTTTTGCAATACAATATTCAAAAATCCTTTGTTTTTTAATTGCTAATCAGGCGTGCGCGACACTATTTTCCACCGTTGCATGTGTATACAGTATGGTGCAAATGAAAGAAATAAATTAGTTATTTCGTAAACCGGCGACTTTAAAGAAAAATCCCGAAACAGGTCGATTTTTATTTTTAAATTATGATATTGTGGCATATATGGTATACTAGTGACGTCATCCATCTGGGCGTGATGACGTAATCTATGATTTTTTTAAATGAGAATAGGGGTCATGTGACAGCTCATTTGAAAGGTTTTTCAATTCTCTATTCAGTAATATAAACATTTACATAATTACTTATACAGGGTGTCCAAAAAATTTCTACTAAATTAAATTATTTGACAAATTGACAAAAAATTAAATTATTGGACACCCTGTATAAATAATTATCTAAATGTTTATATTACTGAATAGAGAATTGAAGAACCTTTCAAATGAGCTAGCACACGACCCCTATTCTCATTTAAAAAAATCATCGATTACGTCATCACGCCCAGATGGATGACGTCACTAGTATACCATATATGCCACAATATCATAACTTAAAAATAAAAATCGACCTGTTTCGGAATTTTTCCTTAAAGTCACCGGTTTACGAAATAACTAATTTATTTCTTTCATTTGCACCATACTGTATACACATGCAACGGTGGAAAATAGTGTCGCGCACGCTTGATTAGCAATTAAAAAACAAAGGAGTTTTGAATATTGTATTGCAAAAAATTCTTCGGCATTTCATCAATCGATGTTTAAAGAATATCTACTTATCTTGGCAACATTCAAATTTTCAGTTTTTCACATAGTTTTTGAGGGTTAAAAATGGCCGATTTGGCAATTTTTCAATTTTTAATCGCTTATATGTCAAAAACTATCAACTTTAGAGAAAAGTCATTAAAGACCTTTTCTGTTTGGAATGATCCAAAAAATCTAAAAAAAATTTGTTCCATGCAAAAAAATAATTTTAGGAAAAAAACAAAAAAAAAGTTTAAAAAATTTTTGACCAACTTTTGGTCCTGGCAACATGCAAATTTGTTAAAAGGGGTCCTTTTTCAGTAAGATTGTGCAAAAAATCCGAATTAGAATATTTTTCCTATCGGATGCGCAGTGGCTTTCTGGACTAAATGACTTTATCGTTACCAAACGTATATTATTTGCATAGATGCATTTCAGTCTGGTGGGATGTAGAATAGCATTATGTTGTTTTATATGCAATTAGAGTGAAAACTTAGTCTTTTGCTAGCAGTTGCCGCTAGGGCATCTATGCCATTTCGTTCGTTGCAATCCGGGACTGCACGCCGGGGTTTGTTTTGGTTGGATCAGGGAGAGCAGCACATGTGCCTCCTGATGAGAGACTAATAAGTTTCGAAACCGGTAGAGGTGCTTGCTGCACTCTCTGATTGGACTAGAATATGTTGCGGCTGTATTTTCGTTTTGCAACGAAATTGAAAATGGATATTCATTTTGGATTTATATGTTTACTCTGATTGGAGTACGAAATAAACCATTCTCGTTGGAACTTTACCGCGCTGAGCAGATGGGACGTGAATTATAAATTGTAAAGTTCCCTCATCTTCCTTAGTCTCAGCATCTGTATGGCTTGCAAATTGTAGAAGCCTCGGAGGTGTAACCAGAGAAGGTTCCCATTGTTTGCAGTCTGGTGGGATGTAGAATAGCATTATGTTGTTTTATATGCAATTAGAGTGAAAACTTGTAGCAGTTGTCGCTAGGGCATCTATGCCATTTCGTTCGTTGCAATCCGGGACTGCACGCCGGGGTTTGTTTTGGTTGGATCAGCGAGAGTAGCATATGTGCCTCCTGATCAGAGACTAATAAGTTTCGAAACCGGTAGAGGTGCTTGCTGCACTCTCTGATTGGACTAGAATATGTTGCGGCTGTATTTTCGTTTTGCAACGAAATTGAAAATGGTTATTCATTTTGGACATCAGAGAAGATTGCTGAGAATGAAATGTTAGAAAACGATAACATCGAGGAAAGCAGGGAAAAACTCAAAGATAACATAATTAATGCAGTAATAGAATCACATGGTGAGAGGAAAGTTACGAATACTAACATATCAAAAAAGAAAACTCCATGGTTTAGAGAGGAAGTGAAGATAAAATGTGAAGAAAAGAAGAAAACCTTTTTTTTAGAATATAGAACAAAACAAACACAACGGACATATAACCACTATAAACAAATCAGAAACGCAACAAACACTTTTGTCAGACATATAAAAAGGGAACACTGGGAGAGCTTCTCAAAACAGATAGAACACGAATTCTACGGAACACAATAAGAAATAGCAGAGGCGTGCGGTCCATGGAAGCGGGGGAAGCGCCGCTTCCCTATTTATTCGTCGATATAAGAAAATATATTATTAATTAATATTTAATAATAAAATTTTTCCCTAATCCAAATAATCTACATATTACTTAGCCAATAGGCATTGAAAAATATTAAAAATTAATCGCGTACGAACGAACTCAATATGCACACAATTCAACTATTTGGTCCACTCCTGGCAGAAGCGCATCTCAAAATCACCGCTTGTCATGCAGTTGTCCCTTTTAAAATTGGTCAGGGTTCAATGACCGCAGCCACTAGTCGCGCGAATTTTGGTATGCCATGGAAGCGCTCGTCGTATCGCCTTCCCGAAAGTGAGATGCTCCGACTGTTACTGCTGCTAAGGGGTGCTTAGGTTTTACATACATTCGCTTAAAGAATATTTCGATTTAAATTTTTTGCAGAGATATTTCCTTTTACTGATCTTTTATTTGACATTTTACAGAAATCAAATGGTATTGCATTTTGTATAAGACAAATTGATGACTTTATTAATACGATAATTAAAAAAACGAGAGCAGTTTAAAAATATTTGGGATAAAACTGAACATATGGGGTTTGAACATGAAAGAAAAAGAATGAAGATTGATAATTTCGGAGACAGAGAAAACAGAGGAAACAAAGAGACCTTTTGATAATATTCTACAACAAATGAATTCTAGCTTTCAAAATTTTAACGATTTAAAATTTGTAGAATTATATATAATCTTAATATTTCTAATTATAATTCATCAAAATTTCCCACAGAGGAATTTATGTCATTACGATTAAATAATGAAAATTTTTTGATATCCCAGCTTTGCATTCTCAGTTAAGTATCATTTATGAAACAACTGACATAAATGATAAAGAAATACCCAGAAATCTGGGATTTCTTTATAACTACTGGTTTAAACAAGTCGCTGTGTGAAGTGGTCAAGTTGTGTGAATTAGTACTACTAACTATCCCAGCCACAAGTGCATCAGTTGAACGAAGTTTTGCAGTATTAAGATGCATTAAAAGTTTCAAATTAAGAGTTTAAAAGAAATTCAACAAGCGAAGACAAACTTTGAAAGTTAGCCCTATTATCCATTAAAAAAGACTGCATTCAACAATTATCAGAAGTTGATAGGAGAATAGACCTCGAGTATAAATAAGTGTCATTTTAGTGAAAGTTGTGTGTTGTGGAAAATGCCTCGGAGTATATTTTTTTTTAAAATATGATTCTTCTTTAGAAATACAAGCCCGGCGCGAGGACTCAAGGCCCGAGCTAGCAATACAGATCAATGATAGGTCACTAGTCACTAGAAATAGCGGGAATAGAGTGCCTCACGCATTCACGCGTCACGGATTTAGTGTGTGAGTCCTTGTACGCAGGACGTCTCACATAATTAAGTACTTTGCTGATAGAGAGCCCCTGCGCATCAGAGTGTTATCAGGTGGAAAGTTGCTCGACCCTCGACCCTTAAGAAAATATTTTTATATCCTTATTGAATCGCTGCCCCTTTCGAAAAAGTCACCGCACGCCAATGAGAAATAGGGAGAATGATCAGAGGACAAAGAAAAGAGATGAACGAACTAATACAAACGAAATACATTCAGAAGGAAACATGTGCAAACTACTTTTAATCTCTATTTGCTAAAGGTGACGATAATGAACACCCAACACCTAAAGTGGCGACAAGGACGCAATAAGCGTTGAGGAGGGAGAGGTAAGGCTTTAAGTAAATTAAAAAATAAACAAACACCAGGAGAGGACACAATATTGAATGAATTCCTGAAGTACAGAGGACAAAATATGACCAAACAACTATTAAAACTAATCCAAAAAATAATTGAACAAACATAATACCACAAGATCAAGCATCTAAATACCTCCCTTCAAAAAAAGAGATAAATCGGACCCGGAGAATTACAGGGGAATTAATTTATTAAACACAACATTAAAATTAACAATAAAGTGATAACAAATAACTGAATGAAATTATAATATTATCAGAAGACCAACAAGGTTTTAGATCGAGAAGATCATGGACCAACAGCTGCGTGACACAACGTAGTTGTCTCGTTAGTATAGAAACATGAGCTTCATAGCTATTAGGATTGATTTTTTTTAATATCATGGTAGTCAACGTTTTAAACAACCTACAAGGACATGATTATTCCAAGATGGAATAGGTGTTCTGATTTCTCCTAACAAAATTATAAATATACTTTTAATTTCATTTGATTACTCATTTCATCTGCTGAGACAACTCTGTTGCAGATGTTCCCAAGTAATTTTTCTTTAAATAATCTTTTGATGTCATAATACATAACAAGTAATTTGTTCTCGCCAGCAATATGTCCAGCAGTGGACACATATAAGTTGATGATGATGATAATGAACAATATTTCAGCATAGGGCCATTAATATGTTGGAACACAAATGATGGCAGATACAGAGACTGTCTATCAAGTACTAATAATTAAAACAAACATATGCACTTACCTCTAATAATTTGCACCAAGCTTCAGTTCTAAGAGAATTAGGGATACCTTTATAAACTCTAGAATGTACTTTTTCTTTACTTGTAGGACTATCCCAATTCTTGAGCATTTTCAGCCATTTCTTCTGCCGTTCTACTTCAATCTGAAGTCTTTTGGCTTCTTGTGGATCCACTTTCGATGGTAACCGTTTATCATGAATAAAGCCATATCTAGAAACACGGTACATAAAAGCCATTCAAAATTTACATATAGTATTCACCACATATACGTCATTAAATTCCTATAACTTTATTAGTAGCAAGTCAGATAAGGGCAGAAATTAAATCAATATTCGGAAAAAATACTGGGAGAATACCAGGCAGGTTTTAGAAATAACAGATCAACAACGGACCAAATATTTGCCTTAAAAGAAATACAGACTACCTGTTATATGAACATAAAACAGTACTATATGCTTTGTTCATCGACTTTAAGCAGGCATACCACACAGTAAACAGACAGCAGATGTACCAACTGATGAAAGAATTCGGGATACCAAGTAAAATTGTCAAGATGGTAAAAAGATGATGATGGAAAACACTACAAACGAAATAGCATGGAAAAGGTATACATCAAAAAAGTTTGAAACCAAGGAAAGAGTACGACAAGGAGACTATCAACAACTGCATTCAATCTGATATTGGAAGAAATAATCAGGAAAAGCAGAATAAACATGCAAGAAATGATATTTCAAAATTGCCACCAATGCATAGCATTTGCAGATGATATGGCATTATTAGCAACAAGCAAGAAAAAACTACAAAAGTTAATGAAAAACACAACACAAGCCAAAAAATTGGAACTAATGAATGAAGAAAAGACAAAGTAAATGATAATGTGAGAGATCCAAAAAGAAAAAGAAAATAACATCCTATGGTCTGTTTTTAAACCAAGAGGAGTAATTCAAATTTACCACGCTGTAATGCTTGTTTGTAATTGGTCCAACCTCAGACAAGTTTATTCCACTGTTATGAAATTTTGACACTAATGATATTTATGAAATTTGACCCTACTGGCATTTCATAGGTTAATTAAGTTATATCAGAGATTTTTTGTGTTTTCTGCATTATTCCTTAAATGCTTAGATATAGTCGGTTCGCTAAATAGGCTATTGATTATATTCAAAATAAGATAGCTAAAAGGAACTACAACGTTAACGGGGTTTTATTATTTTATATGGTCAATGGACATCTATATATGAAAAAACCGCGGAGTGCTACCATTTAAAGGGGTGCTTTTTTGAGAAATGGGTGAATTAGTCCCTGGGCACAGGTTACATTAGGGTGAGTTCTATGCACTTTTGGTACAAACACGTCCACATAAAAATTGTTCCTGGTTAAATTTCCTATCTAAATATAACTTTTTAAAGTCAAAGATACTTTTTTTTACAAAAATATATTCAAAAGAAAAAGCACAAAGAAACCCAAAAGAAAGAAATTTTGTTTTTGTCCCATAACTTTTGTCCACGAGGATATAGGTATATATAGACATTGCTTTACAGAAAAAAAACTACCATATTTTCTCTTTAAAATTATGTTTGGTAGAGGTCATTAGGATTTACAGTTTTCGAAATATGATTTTTCAAAGTTCGCCACTCACAGCAATTTCGGGCAATTTCCCTTGTTATTTCGCAAATATTGTTCTGTAACTTTTTTCTACGTAACTTTAGGTAGATGCAATGGTACACGTAATAGGAATAGAAATCAATTACCTTTAAAATGGTCTACTGTATAACGTTGTACGACTTTTTTTAAAGAGATTATGGTTTTTCAAGGTTTTATACTTTTAACGATTTTTTTATAATATAATATAAAAATAAAATAAAATTATTATATAATATATTATATAATACCTAATATAAAAAAAATATTATTTTTTACATTTTTTACGATTATTTTTGAAATTTCTCGTTATAACTTATTTTTTCTTGTACATGAATATACAATACTATCTATATATTGCGCAACAAAGAGGGCTTACTTTCTGTTCTTTAAAATGGTGTATCACCTATATTTAAATACATAATGGAAACCGAGTGATTCTTTGATTTTTTTTTCCTGTATTATTTAAAATTATTTCTTTTACAAAAATTACATAAACATTAGTATTAAAAAACATAACTTTAGTTAAAATTATTTAAACGTTGACATTTAAAAAATTTTCAAAATCAAAGTCCATCTCTTCCTTAGCATTAGCTTTAATATCTTCCTCTGACACCTCAGTTATCTTAGAGTTCCCACAATTAGTACCCATGCACATGCACCCTTTGCAGAATATTGAACAACTAATTCCTATCTTCCTACAACCGCAGTTTTTTGTACATCCTTTATTACATTTACATGCTATTTTTTCAAGCAAAGCTTGTGGTGCAGGAGCTTTGACAGTAAATATTGGAATTAATCCATATTTTGAAGTTGGCCCGGCCGAGTCAAGTGGATCCAAAGTATTACCTATAAAAAATAAGATTCAATCATAACACACAATCACATAAAAAAGTTATAATGAGGAATATAATAACGAAAAATCGTTGCAAGTACTTATTACAATTTGAAAAAGCATATGTTATTCAAAAATAACCCTAGAATTTTTTATAATACACCATTTTAAAGTAAACAGAATAAGCTTTCTTTTTTATTATATAATATATAGTATATAGAAAAAAAGTTATAATGGGAAATTTAAAAAATAATCGTAACAAATGTAAAAACTCGTTAAAAGTATAAAGTCTTGAAAAAGATAACCTCTTTAAAAGAAGTTGTACAACATTATACAGTAGACCATTTTAAAGGTAATTGATTTCTATTCCTCTTACATGTACCATTGCATATACCTAAAGTTACGTAGAAAAAAGTTACAGAACAATATTTGCGAAATAACAAGGAAAATTGCCCAAAATTGCTGTGAGTGGCGAACTTTTAAAAATCATATTTCGAAAACTGTACATCCTAATGACCTCTACCAAACATCATTTTAAAGACAAAATATGTAAGTTTTTTTGCTGTGAAGCAATGTCTATACCTATATCCTCGTGGACAAAAGTTATGGGACAAAAAACAAAATTTCTTTCTTTTGGGTTTCTTTGTGCTTTTTCTTTTGAATATATTTTTGTAAAAAAAAGTTGACTTTAAAAAGTTATATTTAGAAAGTAAATTTAACCAGGAACAATTTTTATGTAGACGTATTTGTACCAAAAGTGCATAGAACTCACCCTAATGTAACCTGTGCCCAGGGACTAATTCACCCATTTCTCAAAAACGCACCCCTTTAAATGGTAGCACTCCGCGGTTTTTTCATACATAGAGATTCATTGACCATATGAAATAATAAAACCCCGTTAACGTTGTAGTTCCTTTCTATAGTACATAATCAATAGCCTAAAACTCAGACACAACTGGCTAGTGATTTAAGTTGGTAATTTTTTTGTTTTTGGCCAATTTTGTCAAAATTGGCAAAATTACTAACTATTTAGTAATTATTTTTTAAAATTACTTACTAAAATCATTAGCCAGTTGTGTCTGAGTTTAGCGAACCGACTATGTTTAGTCTACTTTTATATTCATATTTAATCCAAAAGACAGTTGTTTTTTGAACTCTTTAGCGACATGATCAACCAAAAAAGAAGATGTATTTGGTGATTTTTCTAGTGACTTTCTTGGGTGTGAATCTGTCTTTTTAGTTTACTCCTCCTGGTTTACAACAAACCATAGTACAAATAAAAGGAGAAAAAACATACCTACTTGTTCAAAAGAGCCAAAGAAGTTAATTACCTGGGAGCCAAAATAGATGAAAATGGTCACGAGGAAGGGTAGATAAAGGCAAGAATAGCTAAAGGAAATAAAAAGTATGGAGCATTATGAACATTAATGAAATCCAAATACATATCAAGAAAAACAAAAAATCAGAATTTATAAGACTGTTATCAGACCTATAGTAACATATGCATGTGAAACATAGGTGCTGAAAATGTCAGAAACAGACCTTTTACAAATATGGGAGAGAAAATGCAAAGATCAATATATGGAGGTGAGAAAATAGAAGGTCAGTGGAGAAGAAGAACCGATAAAGGATTGGAAGAACTGTATAAAGAGCCAACAATCACGACGACGATCAAAGCACAGAGAATAAGATATTTGGGGCACATCGAGAGAATGGGAAGTAAAAGAATGCCAAATATGGTACTCTCACGAAGACCAATACAAAAGAGAAGGCAAGGCAGTCCAAGAAAAAGATGGAAGGACAGTGTGTACGAAGACCTGAAGAAAAGTAACATTGAGAGATGGAAAGAACTATAGTCCGTCCCACCTTGACTTTACAGTATAGGGAACATAGGCAATGCAGTCCTTATGAAAGTTTTTAGCGCGGTGATGCCAATTTTATCAAAAAGAATTTGTAATCGAACACTAGAGAGATTAAATTAAAACCGTTTTAGAAAGACAATCTACAATTTTAGGATTTGTATGCGTTTAAGTTTATATGATATATAGACCAGAGCGCATCTGTAAAAATATTAGTACATTTGGATGTTGAGAGGTGACTCATATTTCTTTGCAGAAATTGCTTGAAAATAACTCATAATATGAGTATTATTATATGAGTAATATTATATATGAGTAATATTATATTATAATATTTGAGTTATCCTCCCACTCAAAAAGGTCCGGAACATTGTTTTATTATTTATTTTACTCAACAGGCCATGTAGGCCCTGGGCGTGAAAAACACAATTACATTTTTTTACTATACATATCTACAATACAGGGTGAGGCAGATAAAGGGCCTATTAGAAATATCTCGAGAACTAAAGGTAAGAGAATCGTGAAAATTGGAATACAGGGGTTTTGAGGATGAACTATTTAATAAAAATATTTTGGTCTCTTTGCTACTTCCGGTTATACCGGAAGTTGATTATAACTTCGTTTTTTTTAATGGGACATCCTGTATATTTTTACATTTTTAGATTCTGCTCGATGTCTTCTTTCTTAAAATATGAGGTTTTGTAATATTATACAGGGTACTTTAAAAGATAATTAAGGTTTTTTATAAATTTTGTAGCAAACTTCACACCCTGTAGAATTGTACTGATTTTCTATTTAAAACCCAATTTATGTTCAAATAATTTTTAATATAGTCTATTATTATTAAAAATTATTAATATAGCGAAATGATTAATTTTAGTATACAGGGTGGGTCGAAACTCGGAATGATCATTTTCTGAGTTTTCTTAAATGGAACACCCTGTATTTTTGTACTGTATTGAAATGATATTTTATAGTACTTTTTTATTTCTTAAGCATTCCCTATACCTAACTGCTTTAATTTGTAAGTTATTCGTAGTTCTTTAAGCCAAACATTAATTGCAACAAATATTACGTGAAATTTTATTAAGTTTGCCGTGAAAATATTTAATCATAAATAATTTTTCGAAAATAAACACATATTAATCTCAACTGACCCTTCATTTATTAACACTGGTTGATATGTCAAAATACCTACGTAGTTAAAATTGTTGGTGTGTTTAATATTAATAAAAACATAAAATATTCTATCTAGTTGGCTATGACTTTGACACTAAATATGCTTAAATTAAAATAAGCTTTTCTTAAACATTCTACTATTTTTGAAGTTCCAGTTGCTTTGCTACCATTGCTAATATGAATTTTTCTAATGAGGAACTGATTCAGATGTTTTTTGTTCTAGGATAGTACAACAAATAAAAATGTGCTACTGGCAATAAGAATTTATCATCAGCAACTCCATGATAGATGACAACCAAAAAGAGAAACTTTTCATAATCTACTAGAGCGGTTTCAACGAACTGGACATTTAGATTACGAGAAATCTGATCGAACAAAAACTATTGTAAATGATTAAAATGAATTTTAAATGTTAGTGTCACTGAGAATCTGCATATTAGTATGAACGTTCTCGCAATCTAAGTGTCTATGGTTTGTTTTTAATGATTTAAGGATCATCCTAGATTAACAGGTATTTATTTTCAAAAAATTATTTATGATTGAATATTTTCACCGCAATCCTAATAAAATTTCACGTAATTTTTGTTGCAATTAATGTTTAAAGAATTGCTTAGAATGGCTTAAAGAACTACGATTAACTTACAAATTAAAGCAGTTAGGTATAGGGAATGCTTAAGAAATAAAAAAAAGTACTATAAAATATCATTTCATTACAATACTAAAATACAGGGTGGTCCATTTAAGAAAACTCAGAAAATGATCATTCCGAGTTTCGACCCACCCTGTAAACTAAAATTAAACATTTCGCTATATTAATAATTTTTAATAATACTAGACTATATTAAAATCATTTTAACATAAATAAAGTTTCTAATAGCAAATCAGTACAATTCTACAGGATGTGAAGTTTGCTACAAAATTTATAAAAAACTGTAATTATCTTTTAAACTACCCTGTATAATATTACAAAACCTCATATTTTAAGAACGAAGACATCGAGCAGAATTCAAAAATGTAAAAATATACAGAGTGTCCCATTTAAAAAAAACGAAGTTACAATCAACTTCCGGTATAACCGGAAGTAGCAAAGAGACCAAAATATTTTCATTAAATAGTTCATACCTCAAAACCCCTGTATTCCAATTTTCATGATTCTCTTACCTTTAGTTCTCGAGATATTTCTAATAGGCCCTTTATCTGCCTCACCCTATAGACAATATTAATTTGTCTATTAAAAAATACACCATATAAATATACAGTGATGAGCGCGCTAATAACCGGCAAAATAGCACAAAAGATGGAAAACACATTAAGTTTGTGAGATAAAAAGAAATGAAACTAGTGGAGGTGGGAGATTTAGCGATAAAAACCGAAAAACATACATTATACTATTTATTGTTTCCCATCTTTCGACATATCGGACGAGTTTGGCAACTGCCACTGTCACAGTGACAGTTTTAGTTGACATACTCCTCTAATACGTCTACAGGTGGGAAACAATAAATAGAATGTATATTTTTAGGTTTTTATCGCTAAATCTCCCACCTCCACTAGTTTCATTTCTTTTTATCTCACAACTTAATGTGTTTTCCATCTTTTGCGCTATTTTGCCGGTTATTAGCGCGCTCATCACTGTATACATATATATAGCTCTCATTTTACAATTCATGGCACATTGTTCTGTTAGAATTTCTCTTGCGCTCTTCTTACTACTCCTCTCCATTCTCTTCTGTCTAATACCTTGTTTCTCCAGTTATCTATTTTTAATTCTCGTAAATCTGCTTGGTCGCTGTCAAACCATCTTTTACGGGGTCTTCCTTTCCTTTTTTCCCTGCTGGTTTCCTGTTCAATATCATCCTGGTCATTCTATGGTTTTCCAATCTTTGCACATGTCCCAGCCATCTTATTCTTATACTCTTATATTCTTATCTTATTCTTATGTTTAAATAATCAAAATCTCAAAAAATTAAGGAAAAATTCGATTTTTTTCTTCGTTTTTTGATTATAACTTTAAAAGTATTCATTTTCGAGAAATGTTGCATTGCCATAAAAGTTGCATAATTATATTTCCTGCAATATACAATTAGATAAAATTTTTAAAAATTGTCACCCTTGTTGCAAAATTGCAATAATTGTGAAAAAAACATAAAAAAAAAACAAGTATTTGCATTTTACGTTTTTCAAACATTTATGCTACACGTAGGACCTTCATATTTCACCCAGGGAAACTGTATAGTATAATAAAACAATACTGTTTCATTAACATTGGTTTAATAGATTTTGCAAAATAAATTTTGCAATCCAACTTTCGCAAAAAAAATCATTTTTTACAAAATGTTACAGGACTAAAAATAAAGCAGACCGCAACTTAAAATTTTTTTTACGTATAGATGAATACTTTACCTTTCATTTTAAATTTCCAAAATTAAAATCGGTTAACTACCACGGCGTCAGGAATTTTTTTAAATAAATATTAATGTTGGGTGCTACGCGCAGGACAGCGGATACGTTTGCTCTGATTGGACATTCGAATGACCATTTATAATGATTAATAAATTTTAATTTTTAGTACATTTCGATATAAATAAATAAATTTGTTTATTACAAAATAAAAGTTTTTATTTTGTGTTTACTTTGTGTATTTTGTGTTTACACATACTCTGTCCTTTGAAATTACACGTTTTTTAGCAAAAACTTTCTTTGTTCATATATTTTAATTTAGAGAATAAAAGTTTATTATTTTTAAACATATGCAACTGTTTAAACAATATTTCACAAACAATAATCAAATTAGTTTAATTTTTGTGGAATTAAAATATTAAAATACAACAAAATATGGAGTAAGAAAATAATATATTATTAGATGAATGATTGGAAGAAATTTTGGTGGAAATCAACTTTGATTCAATAAAATTGTGTTTTGACTAGGAAAGTTTTGGGGTAGTTCTGATTTCTTTCATTATATATTATTGTGGATCAATCGATCAATCAAAGATAGAATAAAAATTTTAATTTTTCTTGATATAACGCGGGCACATAAATTTGATCCACCCTGTATATTGATTTGTAACTATTTATTATAAGTAGTTTTTAAGAAGTGATTTATCGTTAGTAAGTTTTTCCCTGAAAAATAAAACATTAGGAAAGACAGTGATATGAATAGACCATAATTGTTCAGGGTATTTGGAGATTATAACGGTGTTTTGTTATGCATGCCACAGTAATTAGTTCTTAGGAAATTGAGGTAAAGAAAGTTTGGAATTTTAAATATGTTTGTTTAATGATAGGAATATTTAGATAATTATAATTTCCGAAAAGTCATAAGTTTGAGTAGGAATGTTTTTGAAAGAATGACTGTTTTGTTTTCGAATGTAAAGACAGGAAGGTGGGGAGATAAATGTTTCTGATTGGCTAGGCACTTTGGAATGGGGAAGTTTGAGTTAGTTTTAAAAAGAGGAATTCATTATGTGATTGGCATCGCTGAAGAGCAGTCAACGTTTTCGTGGATAGTTAGATAGCAAGTACCAGTGGGTGTTTTGATAGTGGAGAATAGAGCTGAAAAGTGGAACGAGAGACAGATCAAACTGAGACGAAATACCTCTTTGATTCTGTATAGTTGTGAGAAGGAGAGGAAATAATTTTTTGGAGTTTGTGTTTTGTTGGAGAATTGGTGCTGGTATGCTGATAGATTTGAAGCTTGAGAACGGAGAGGGCTTTGATGGGTAGCCTAACATAGTCAACGAGGGAGAGCTGTTTTGGGTCAAGAGAAGACATCAGAGTGAGTGAAGCAAAAGGTCAGTCAATTTATGTGAAAGATATTTTTATGTTCGGAAACTAAAATTTTGAGTAAAAGCATATGAATTAAGATTCCAATATTTCAAAAAGTAAATAGGAAGTATAGGTAGATTTGCGAATACCTAAATTTGTTTGTTTAGCTTGTTTTATCAAAGTCATCGGGAACAAACCGATAAATTGTTATTTTAACTAGAATAAATTTAAGTGGTAAAAATTTCATTCGGACAGCTGTGTCCACAGGTTTTAAATTTGATCGATTTTAAAGTATTGATTTTGATAATAAAATTCTGTATGCTTATTTTATATTTCTATTTAATTCCTTTTCCTAATAATTTTTCCTGATTAGAACCAACTAAGAGATACTGAAACCACGAGAGAAGATACTTAAGTATAACATAAGATAATTTAGATATTTTTTTTGTATTATAAAAAGGCACCCTGAGATTTTTTATTAATTTTTTTGTATGATTTGCGACAATTGGATAATTGATTAAATAATTAATTGGAGTGATCAAATAAAGATTAAGTGATATTAAAGTAATAAAAAGTAGATCATAACAACATGGCGAACCAACGTGTAGCGTGAAAGTATCTCTGGTTGTGAATTTGAAGGGATAGGAAACGGAAAAACAGGTGAAGGAAAATTTATTTGCCCGTCGGAAAAAGTTGATATATTTAAAATTTATGAAATATTTTGTTTGGAGTTATTTTTATCTAGGTACAATTTTGCATATTTATTTTATTTTTGATTGATTTGAATTTTGATAAATTTGAAAATTTGTGTGATAAATTGATTATATTTGGGGAGATAAAAATTTTGGCCTCTACAGCATACAAGGTATTTTCGAATTTCGTATCAGGCGGGGATAAATTTTAACTACATGTCGATAACAACCAGAAGCAAAAGCAAAGAAAACAAAAAACAAGAAGAACATTTGGAACAAGAAGAACATATAGAACAAGAAGACATTTTCGAAACAACAATCATGGCATCAGAACAACAGGAATTATCAGGAATAGATAAATTATTACAACTGATGCAACTCCAGTCACAAAAAATGGATGAAACATCAAAGAAAATGCAAGAAAATCAGGAAGAAACATCAAAGAAAATGGATACAATGCAAGAAAATCAGCAAGAAACATCAAAGAAAATGGATAAAATGGATAAAAATCAGGAGGAAACAAAACAAGCAATGGATGAAACAAAAAGAATAATGCAAGAAAATCGGAAGGAAACAAAACAAGCCATAGAAGAGAACAACAGAGGAACGCATAGAAAAGTATGAAATGAAAATTAAAGATCACATGCAAGAACAAGAAATGAGAATGAAGGATCACATGAAAGAACAAGAAATGAAAATTCAAAATAAAATGGAGGAGTTAAATTGCCAGAAAAAGGAACTAGAAAATTTGGAAAATAAGTTGGAAAATGCTATTCAAGTAGACAGAGAAGAAGTGGAAAAAAGAATCACAGAAATAGAAAAACAAGTCACCGAAAACAAGACGCAACAGAATTTCGGAGAAAGAAGGGAAACGATTATCCATAGTACAGAGGATGTGAAAATAAGATTTGGCGGGGATGTAAAAAAATTACACCCAGTAATTTTCATAAATGATTTAAAAAAGAAAGTACAATACATCGGTAACTTCGAAACAGCCAAAGAAACGATAAGGAACCATCTTAAAGATGAGGCGAGTTTATGGTTTGATAGCAAAGAAAAAGAATTGGACAATTGGCACAAATTCGAACAAAAGTTCCTGAGTTATTTCTGGGAGAAAATATAACAGCTAGAAATAAACAAGGAGTTGCAAAATGGGAGATACCATGATAGAATGGGTATTTCAGAACAAACATACGCGCTACAATTATACAACAATGCAAAACACCTACACTACAATTATTCGTCCGAACAGATAGTAGAACTAATAGCCAGACATTTTGAAGATACCTTAGAAGATCACATAACATTACAAAACTACAAAGATATCGACAGTTTGTGCCAATTTTTACAAATACGGAAAGCAAGAATGAGAGAAAGAGAAATAAGAAGATCGCAAGAAAATTATAGACAACGCGAAAATCAAGACTATAGAGATAGAAGACAAAACTTTAGGAGAGATTATACAAGAAGAGAATTTATTCCGAGGAGTGAAAACGAAAATAGAGACAATGGAAGAGGAAACTATGAACAAAGAAATCGACAATGGAACGAAGACAGATATCGAGAAAATCAAAATGGAAATAACACCCGCACAGATCAAGAAGACAGAAATGATAATAGAAGGAATGAACAGGAAAATCGTGGAAACCGATACGGGTCCAACAGACCGAGAGAAAATAGAAGAGCGGTAAACAATACGCAAATAAGCGAATATGAGGATGAGAGACAAAGCGACGAAAGAAGAAGCAAAGAAGAACAGCAAGTGTTTTTTCACGAAGGCGCTCACTAAACACAAAAAAAACAAACAGGAATTTTTTGTCACCCGAAGGAATTTATTAAATTAGCAGGAAATAATGATAAAAGAAGTGGAGTAAATTTAAAATTTGTAGATGGTTTTATCAATGAGAAACCGATTAAAATTATGATTGATACTGGTTCGGAAATTACATTGATTAACAGGAAATTAATAGAAGAGGTTGATTTAACGAATTTAATTTACAAAATTCCCAGGGTAAATTTAGTGGGCGCAAATAAACGGATTTTGGCAACTATAAATGAAGGAATACGAATAAGGATACGATTGGGCAAGAAATTGTATGCACTACAATGTGTTATAATGCCGAACATGATACATGATATGATCGTAGGAGTGGATGAATTGTCAGAAAAACATGTGGTGATAGATTTCAAAAATAATACGATGAAAATTACAGAGGAAAAAGAAGAAGAACAGGACATTCTGGAAATGGACAAGGAACATGAGAAACGGAAAAAGGATAATGTAGACAAAAAAACAAACGATGGAAATGAATTTGGCAATGAAGCAAGGACAGAGGAGAAAGAGGAGAAAGCAGCAGAAGATAAGTAAAGACAATGAAACCTGGGATTCCTCGAAAAAAGAGATGAGCCCAAAGAAGAAAAAAGAGTGACAAAAGAAAATGAAGCTTGGGATTCCTCAAAAGAAGAGATGAGCCCAGAAGAAGAAAAAGAAGAAGAAAAAAGATTGACAAAAGAAAATGAAGCGTGGGATTCCTCGAAAAAAGAGATGAGCCCTGAAGAAGAAAAAGAAGAAAAAAGATTGACACAAGAAAATGAAGCTTGGGATTCCTCAAAAGAAGAGATGAGCCCAGAAGAAGAAGAGATCAGAATAGAAAAAGAAGGCGAAAGAGATACTATTGAAACTGTGGTATTTGAAGAAGAAGTATGCAAAATGGAGGAGACAGAATACACAATAAACATGTGTGAAGAATCGGAAGAAAACGAAAGAAAATTGATATGGGGAGAAGAAAAGGAGAAGGAACTGCGTGTAATATTTAGGGGGTATGAAAATTTAATAAATGAAGAAAACAGAGTAACCAAAAAGTATGAGCATTCATTTGAGGTTAAAGAATTAGAAAATTTTCGATCGAAAACGTACCCAATCCCATATAAGTACAGACACTGGGACAAAGGAAGCAATTGTTTTTCATCGTGAATAAATATTTTGACATAAGAGAAAACTGTTGTTGTCGAGAGAAAATCATTTTTTCGTTGCACTTATTAAAAACGATTTTATCTCAAAACAAGGCGGGGATGTTATTGTGGATCAATCGATCAATCAAAGATAGAATAAAAATTTTAATTTTTCTTGATGTAACGCGGGCACATAAATTTGATCCACCCTGTATATTGATTTGTAACTATTTATTATAAGTAGTTTTTAAGAAGTGATTTATCGTTAGTAAGTTTTTCCTGAAAAATAAAACATTAGGAAAGAAAATGATATGAATAGACCATAATTGTTCAGGGTATTTGGAGATTATAAC
The DNA here is from genome assembly GCF_917563875.1 of Diabrotica virgifera virgifera. Taxonomy (NCBI): domain Eukaryota; kingdom Metazoa; phylum Arthropoda; class Insecta; order Coleoptera; family Chrysomelidae; genus Diabrotica; species Diabrotica virgifera. Next base: position 150,552,360 of record NC_065451.1, on the reverse strand, counting down.
GGTGTTTTGTTATGCATGCCACAGTAATTAGTTCTTAGGAAATTGAGGTAAAGAAAGTTTGGAATTTTAAATATGTTTGTTTAATGATAGGAATATTTAGATAATTATAATTTCCGAAAAGTCATAAGTTTGAGTATGGAATGGGGAAGTTTTGTTTGAATGTTGACTTAGTTTTAAAAAGAGGAATTCATTATGTGATTGGCATTGCTGAAGAGCAGTCAACGTTTTCGTGGATAGTTAGATAGCAAGTACCAGTGGGTGTTTTGATAGTGGAGAATAGAGCTGAAAAGTGGAACGAGAGACAGATCAAATTGAGACGAAATACTTCTTTGATTCTGTATAGTTGTGAGAAGGAGAGGAGATAATTTTTTGGAGTTTGTGTTTTGTTGGAGAATTGGTGCTGGTATGCTGATAGATTTGAAGCTTGAGAACGGAGAGGGCTTTGATGGGTAGCCTAACATAATCAACGAGGGAGAGCTGTTTTGGGTCAAGAGAAGACATCAGAGTGAGTGAAGCAAAAGGTCAGTCAATTTATGTGAAAGATATTTTTATGTTCGGAAACTAAAATTTTGAGTAAAAGCATATGAATTAAGATTCCAATATTTCAAAAAGTAAATAGGAAGTATAGGTAGATTTGCGAATACCTAAATTTGTTTGTTTAGCTTGTTTTATCAAAGTCATCGGGAACAAACCGATAAATTGTTATTGTAACTAGAACAAATTTAAGTGGTAAAAATTTCATTCGGACAGCTGTGTCCACAGGTTTTAAATTTGATCGATTTTTAGAGTATTGATTTTGATAATAAAATTCTGTATGCTTATTTTATATTTCTATTTAATTCCTTTTCCTAATAATTTTTCCCGATTAGAACCAACTAAGAGATACTGAAACCACGAGAGAAGATAAGTATAACATAAGATAATTTAGATATTTTTTTTTGTATTATAAAAAGGCACCCTGAGATTTTTTATTAATTTTTTTGTATGATTTGCGACAATTGGATAATTGATTAATTAATTGGAGTGATCAAATAAAGATTAAGTGATATTAAAGCAATAAAAAGTAGATCATACCAATATGGATTTTGGGCTGCTGAATCCGAATATGAGGTTTGCGGACAAAATTTCTTGCGGGAACATTGAAAAAATCGCGAAAAAAGCGAAAAATTTCAGCTTTTTTCCTCAAATATCGAAAACTATTAATTATTAGTAAATGGTCTGTTAACAGAAATTAAAGTACTTAAAATTATCTACAAATATCACTATTTACTTTTTTTTTCAGACATACCGTTCGGTCTAAAATACAAGTTGAAAATTGCCAATTTTTAACGGTCTCGGCAAAACCCACTTTTTACATTCCAAAACTTTATTTTTTATTAGAATGCTGTCATTTGATAAATTTCTCCTAGTTTTCTGTACAAATAATAAATGTTAGTTCATAGGTATGATATGTTTCTTGTGACAGCTTCCATGAGTCCATTCCGTCCTAAGAGGCCGGAAATGTCTCTGCTTTTCCCTTAGAGCCACAGAAGATCAGGCACAGATGGAGTCACAGTTTCGGTTGGTATGAACATTTCCTTCGGATCTGTTATCTTGATTTCTAATAAACCTTGAGGTTTTGTCCTTTTAAAATGAATTAGTTGAACAGCTCCCTGACTTCCATAAACCTCGCGCGGGTTTCTGTTTTATCCGAGGAATGGATTGCTTAGGAGCTACTGCATGTTTTGGTGCCTTACAAAAAAATGCCACAGATGATGTGAAAAGTGTGGTATTCGTCGGTTGTATGTACGTTAAAATCAGCGTTATTGTACACCTGCTGTGTAAAGCACGGCAGGTCAATTTTCTGCGGATCGCCTGAGAATGCTGACACTTCCAGGCGAACAGCTTCTGTATAGGATGAACAAAACCCCAAAGAGGAAACTACATCAATCTATTTTCTTGAGCCGTACTTTTTGTAGAGAAAACGGCCAACACTGCAAGGAATGGTGAGACCAACTATCTGGGCCTTACTGCCTCTACAAGACTTTGAGCAAGCGCGTTGCTTATCTGGAAGTGTCAGCAATCGCAGGCGATCCGCAGAAAATTGACCAGCCGTGCTTTACACAACAGGTGTACGAAAACACTGATTGTAACCCTGTCTATGCCAGGCCTTAATTTGCATGTTGGTCCCTCAATCCCAAAGGTTTTTTCATGCTTAGAGTTCCATTCAGGGTTGCAAAAAAACATGTTTTTTAAATTTTATACAAAACACATGATTTTTTTTGTTTTAAACGTTTTTTTTTTGTTTTAAACATGTTTTATTTTGTTTTTCAATTTTATGTTTTAAACAAATAAAACATGTTTAAAACACATGTATTTTTTATTTTAAACATTTTATTGTTGTAAACATGCGTTTTTTATTTTAAATTTTATGTTTTAAACAAATAAAACTTAGAAAAAACATTGTTTAAATCATGTTTTCTTAAACATAATATTAATAACTTTAATTTTAACTTTTCTTTAACATAATAGATAAGAAAACCAATTGCAATTATTAACTATTGCCTGGGGAACCCCAGACTATTTACTATTTATAAATTCGCATTGCAAGTTGGCTCTTGCAATAACGCCTACTGTAAGTTATTTTGTGGTGTTTACTTAGTGTTTTTTTGAAACATGCAAATGGCGAATTTGTGTAAGTGATACGAAGGAGCTTCAAGGAACGAATGGAAATGACTTTGACTCCAGCTCACTTTTTGACAAAGCTTGATAAGCGCTTTAGTGGAAATAAACTTCCATCCATCCATTATAAATTATCATTCAGCAGCATTGCCAATTATTATTAACCCGGGAGCAGTCGCGCCGTTAAAAAAATCTAACATTTTACACTTTTCCGTGATAATTTGATGAAAAATTTTGCAACATAACTTTCCACTCGTAAATGCCTCGAGGAAGATTGTAGTAATGCGTGGGAATTTTTTTTTAATTTTTTTATTTTTTTGTGGAATTTATGGCTTTTGTGAGAACAAATTAGCTTTAAAATTGTTAGAAATAAATATTTTTAACATAACAAGTAAATAAAAATACATATTATAAAATAGAAATTTGTTTTAAATTCGTATTTAAAATCCTATTGTGAGATTTTTCTCTACGCGTGACTACTTACGTGACAGAAGTGAGCGCGACTGCTCCCGGGTTACTTACCGGGCAAAGTGTGTACCCTCTTTAGACCATAATATGTATATGTTTTCTAAACATTTAATTAATAATATAATACCATAGGCATGGTGGCGTTCTATGAAAAATATAAATACTACAACATTGGAACTTGCTCAACAGCTCCACACAGCTAATGCATCGTTAGCCAACATAGAAAGATTCTTCTCAACATATGGTTTACTCTTCCAAACTACGTAATCGGCTAGGTAATGCCAAAACTGCTCTAAGTTGGTTTCGATTTTTAAAGAGCTTAATTCAGACTTGTCCAGACGTGACAAGATTACTATGAGACTGGAACAGTTTTGAGAAATTTATTAACTCTTGTATGCAAAATGTTTTAAGTTTTCCAATTTTTGTTAAGTTCAGGTTATTAATAAATAAATAATATGTTACAAAGTTTGTATAATGTATTTGAGATTTTTTTTCATATTTATTTATTCTTTTAACAAAGAAAATGAAAAAAAAACGCTTGTTTAATTTAAGTGTTTTAAGCGTGTTTAAACTGTTTTAAACAAAAACTGTTTTAAACATAAACAAATGTTTAAGACATGCTTAAAACAGATGTTTAAATCAAAATGTTTAAAACGAAACAACCCTGGTTCCATTGCCTTATATATACGATACGTCGCATATCAATATACAAATAAATGACCAAAACATGTTTTAATGAGTTTTTTTTAACCAACTTAAACGTTTTCTTTTCAAATGTACTCATCAGAGAGCAAAACCAACTTGAAAAAATTTAACTAACTTAAAAAAATAATGTAATGTAATGTAAATTACCATTAAAAGTTTTCTTTTGTGTGGTACTCTTCAAAACATGACACAACGCAAAGGCCGACTCCGCATCTTGCACACATGTATCTCGATCCGTTTCTTTTTTTTTCTGGTCATTTTTGTGGCTACAAACGCTTCACCTTCTAGCAGCTACTTATAAGCGTTGCCACCAGTGCTACAATATAGCATATATCTAAAATATGTGAACAAATACATACGGCAACGGGTCTGCATTACCTGTCTTAGATGCCAACATTTTGAGGCTTAAGGAACAATATAATCTAACATTTTCGGGCATATTTCTACGGTATTGGGACACCAATAAGTCTAAAATTTTATAATCAACGCATATTTTCGGCTTTGGTAAATTGAGACCATAACACCTTGAACGTATATATACGGCGACTGGGAATACAGACCCAGTTTTTTAAAAACATAATATATATGCAGCGTTGGGACAAAAAGGGTTAACGTACATACAATCGACGGATACCACACTTTTTACGCCATGGGTGGCATTTCTTGCATTGTACCAAAACATGCAATAGCTCCCAACCAATCCATTCCTCGGCTAAAAACTAAACCCGCACCTGAGGTTTATGAAAGTCAGAGAGCTGTTCAACTAATACATTTTGAAAGGAACAAAACCTCAAGGTTTATCAGAAATCAAGATCCGAAGGGAATGTTCACACCAACTGAAACTGTGACTCCATCTGTGACTGATCTTCTGTGGCTCTAAGGGGAAAGCAGAGACATTCTCGATATTTTAGGATGGAATGGATTTATGGAAGCTATGAGAAGAGACATACCATATTCATATTATGAACTAACATTTATTATTTGTACAGAAAACTAGAACAAAAATTTATCAAATGACAGCATTCTAATAAAACTAGGTTTTTATACTCTAACAAACTCTAACAAAACCTCAAGGTTTATTAGAAATCAAGATAACAGATCCGAAGGAAATGTTCACACCAACCGAAACTGTGACTCCACCTGTGCCTGATCTTCTGTGGCTCTAAGGGAAAAGCAGAGATATTCTCGGCCTCTTAGGATGGAATGGACTCATGGAAGCTGTCACAAGAGATATACCATACCTGTGAACTAACATTTATTATTTGTAAAGAAAACTAGGAGAAATTTATCAAATGACAGCATTCTAATAAAAAATAAAGTTTTGGAATGTAAAAAGTGGGTTATTCCGAGACCGTTAAAAATTGGCAATTTTCAACCTGCACTTTAGACCGAACGGTTTGTCTGAAAAAAAAGTAAATAGTGATTTGTAGATAATTTTAAGTACTTTAATTTCTGTTCACAGACCATTTATTAAAAGTTAATAGTTTTCGAGATTTGAGCAAAAAAGCGGAAAAAAGCTGAAATTTTTCGCTTTCTTCGTGATTTTTTCAATGTTCCAGCAAGAAATTTTGTCCGCAAACCTCATATTCGGATTCAGCAGCCCAAAATCCATATATAATGAAAGAAATCAGAACTACCCCAAAACTTTCCCACTAGGGATCTCGTAGAGTACAAATTGACTGAATCACTTGTGTGAATCGAACACCGCTGTCCTGCGCGTAGCACCAAAAATTAATGTTTATTTAAAAAAATTCCTGACGCCGTACTAGTTAACCGATTTTAATTTTGCAAATGAAATTTCCAAATGAAAGGTACAGTATTCTTCTATATGTAAAAAAATTTCAACTAACTACCTGCTTTATTTTCAGTCCTGCAACATTTTGAAAAAATGAATTTTTTTTGCGAAAGCTGGATTGCAAAATTCGTTTTGCAAAATCTATTATTGCTATTTTGCAACAAGGGCGACAATTTGTAAAAATTTTAACCAATCCTATATTGTAGGAAATTTAATTACAAAGCTTTTATGTCAGTACAACTTTTCTCGAAAATGAATACATACTTTTAAAGTTAAAATGAAAAAACGAAGACAAACATCGAATTTTTCATTCATTTTTTGACATTTTGATTATTTAAACAATGTTCCGGACCTTTTTGAGTGGGAGGATAACTCAATTATTATTATACGAGTTACTTCCAAGCAATTTCTGCAAAAAATATGAGTCACCTCTCAACGTCCATCTCAAAACAGATGCGCCCTGGACTAATACTATAGTTATTACGCATATGAATCCTAAAATTGTAGATTGTCTTTCTAAAACGGTTTTAATTAAATCTCTCTAAAGTTCGATTACAAATTCTTTTTTATAAAATCGGCATCACATGCTAAAAACTCTCATAAGGACTGAATTGCCTATGTTCCCTATACTATAAAGTCAAGGTGGGACAGACATTAGCACTGGACAGAAGGAGATGGAGGGAGGTGGTGAAGGAGTGTATAAAAAGACTGAAGGGTAATTAAATAAAATTTATAAGACTAAAATAATGTAATCAGATATGAAAACATTATAACCTTAGGCGTGTTGAGCTTAATAAATAAATAAATATAAATATTGTTTGAGGCCCATTGATTATCTCTTAATGGCTAGACACACACGGAGAGGATTTCTGAACGATCTATCCATACGATCACATCTGTCATTCTGCTCCCGCTGATTTGGTCTGTGGCAGATCGGATATTTCTTTGCACACAAATGTAAATATTCCGCCTTTCATTTTTATTACAGTACCGATATGCAAAGGGGTAATTCTCTTAGTTAGTGGGCAGCTCCGTCATATTTTGTGGGGACTGGAATGGATGTTGGATATTTTATGCGTATATAAAATATATAGATTTATTTTGTTTCGTTTGGAATAAAATGTCATGTAAAAGGAACAAAAAAAAGTAGCACTTTTCGGGTTGTGTATTATGTGTATGGTGGAATTATCAAGTAAATCGATCAAAATGGATTAAAAATTGGATGAAGGAAGTCTGATGATTTTACAAATTATTTGAGAATGTCTGCTGTAAATTTTGCTGTGTTGCAAAAACTAATCGTCAAAAATATGCAGAGTATTTTAACAGACCAGGTTAAGTTCCATGGCAGGACGACATGTTAAAAGTTAAAAGCTGGAAAAAGTTAATATGAATTTAAATTTGGTATCCTTAATGCAGTGTTTAAGGGGTTAGGCGCAAAATATTTTTATTTTATTTATTTATTTACGGGAAACCCCCATTAACAGTACAAAAACATTAGTTAAATTGGTCCTTAATCTTGGTCCAATGATGTCAAAATGCATTCATTTTTTTCGAATCCTGAGAAAACTGATATGTATTTTTGGAAAATTTAAACGCAGGTGCAGAATGAAAGATTACATTATTACCGAGGGTCGAAAGTCCCTGAAAACTTGTTATAAACACTTCATTGTCTAGCTGTGTATTTCCCATTATCATGTACATATTTCGTTTTTTAATAATTCGTTTTATTTTAATAAGTTACAGGGGTGAAAAAATAGAGAAAATTTTAGTGTAATTTTTAATTTCAAATATTTCATTCAAAAGAAACTTTTTGTTTATTCTAACGGACTTATAGATATATTAAAAATATAGCCTATAGAAAATTTAAAAAAATGGTGTATATTATCACGTCTCTATATCTAGTAGAAGCAGAGTTATAGCTAATGAAAAATAGGTTCATATTCGCCGAATTCCAAATGAAATACTTTAACGTGAAATAACCAAAAATGAAGCACATTTCGGGGAAAACTCATTACACCATATTTAAAGTGTTTTAAAAAAGCTTCATTCTTGTTTTATAAAAAAAATTTCTAGCATCAAAAGTAAACAAGTTACGCTCAAAATAAAGTTAGTCCTTTTTTTTGGTAAAAAAATCGGGAAAATCACCCCCTAATTAGTATCTCAAATGAACTTAATCGTTACGACTTCACAAGTTTCTTGTCTCGTGTATGTATTGTTTATATGATCTGTAAGTTTCATGGTTTCAAAGTCCTTATTTTTGAAAGGGCTGTAATTAAAAGGGGTTGAACGAGTCACTGATCACGAATGTATGCAAATTTAGAAACACCAAATCTTAATCAATTTTTGTCTAACAGAAAAACAAAAAAATACATGATATTCAGAAAAGCAATGGCGACTTTTTTGTTTTTCGAGATTTTTGTATCTCTAACAATTTTTAAGTTATTTTGAATAAAAACATATTTTTGAAAATTAAAATTTTTAAAAATTTTACTTTCCGTTAAGTGATTTACGGTGACGCTATTTTGATAAAACCTCAAAAACGCAACTTGAGTAATAAAAAATCATAGCACGGATAATCCGCAGCACGTATATAATCCGCACCCGCATAATTGGGGTTCTACTGTATCTAGATTTATTTTGTTTGGTTCTGAATAAAATGTCATGTAAAAGGAACAAAAAAAAGTAGCACTTCTCGGGTTATATATTATGTGTATGGTGGAATTACCAAGTAAATCGATCATAATATATTAAAAATTGGATGAAGGAGAGAAAAAAGACAAAGGAAGTTTGATGATTTTACAAATTATTTGAGACTATCTGCTGTAAATTTTGCTGTGTTGCGAAAACTAATAGTCAAAAATATGCAGAGAGTATTTTAAGTTCCATGGCAGGACGACATGTTAAAAGCTGGAAAAAGTTAATAAGAATTTAAATTTGGTATCCTTAATGCAGTGTTTAAGGGGTTAGGCGCAAAATCTTTTTATTTTATTTATTTATTTACGGGAAACCCCCATTAACAGTACAAAAACATTAGTTAAATTGGTCCTTAACCTTGGTCCAATGCTGTCAAAATGCATTCATTTTTTTCGAATCCTGAGAAAACTGATATGTATTTTTGGAAAATTTAAACGCAGGTGCAGAATGAAAGATTACATTATTACCGAGGGTCGAAAGTCCCTGAAAACTTGTTATAAACATTTCATTGTCTTGCTGTGTATCCCCCATTATCATGTACATATTTCGTTTTTTAATAATTCGTTTTATTTTAATAAGTTACAGGGGTGAAAAAATAGAGAAAATTTTAGTGGGATTTTTAATTTCAAATATTTCATTCAAAAGAAACTTTTTGTTTATTCTAACGGACTTTCAGCCTTCAGTAATAATGTATAATCTTTTATTCTGCATTTAAATTTTTCAAAAATATTTATTATTTTCTCAGGATCGAAAAAAAATGAATGCATTTAAATAGCCTTGGACCAAGATTTTGCGCCTACCCCCTTAACTCATACGTGTGGTTAGTGGACGAAAGCAGACAAGTCCAAATTTGACTTTTTTCAGGAAGTGAAAAAACTATTTTAAAAATAAACACATAAGTAAATGGGTGATTCTCTGCAAAGTGAGTCTCATAATACAGATTTTTGGCAAACAAAAAAGTTCAAATAAGATATCAAATTTTCATTTTATTAGATGTGGTTTTTTATTAGAAAAAAGATTTTATCAAAAAACGTTCTAAATTAAAACCGGTTTTTGATTTTTTTACAATTTTCTGAAAAGGGCAGACACGGGAATTACGCCAAGTGCATGGGAATTACAATAAAACACTAGAGATTATAAAATGTGTGTTATAATGTAAAAAGTATACAAATTAAATGTCTTTCTAACTTAAAAATAAATAAAAAAGATAACCTAAATATGTTTCTAAATCTTAAAAAACTAAAAAACCTTATTTTTCAAAAACGTCAAGTTCCGTTGGGTACGAATAGTAAATTCGATTGCCTTTGCAGACAAGAGTTGGATCCGGAAGAATACGTAAAATATTATTAAAATCTACAAATGAGATGTCTTCTTCGTCCAAACTAAATAACTTCGATTTACTATCGCATATTTTGAGGAACATAACTTTAACTTCTCCATCTTCATCCATCTCGCTTTGGCATATAGCTGCATATTTGTATTTTTCATTGGAAACAATTTTCTTAGCGTCAATTTTAACTTCGACAAGAATGTGGCAACCTGGTTTTATTTTTGAAGACATTACAACTCCATCTTCTTCAGAATCACTGTAAACATCTTCATATCTCAACTTTGAAGTCTTGCTTGTACAGGGAACATCTTTAGAATCAAAATCTTTATACTTCAAACATCCAAGTCCATAATGATGGCATGTTTCTTCACATGTGAAACAAGACAAACTGCGAAACCAACATTTTGACAAAAATTTTGTTACTACCTGATGTACTTTCATAGTACCTTTAAAAATAAGGTTATCATTTTGTTCCACTTGTTGCCTTATCTTATTAATTTCTTGTTCCGTGATGACATAAAACTTAATCTTTGCACAATTTTTCTCAAGCACGTCTATAAGTGTTCTTAGTGAATCAATATCAGATCCTTGTGCTACAATACGATCAGCAGTTCGTTTACATACCCCTCCAATACCATCAGGTGGTCCTTTTCCATGTCCAGCCTCGCAATAATTCCATGTCACCATTTTTATTTGACTAAAGTGTCGATTTAAATTTTTGACCAAAAAATTAAACATAAATTTATTGCGATATTGGGTCGCTGGGCTATCGCTTAAAAAGTGAACTGTAGTGGCATCTCCTATTGAATCCTTTAGCACCGGTAATAAGTGGGCCCAAATAGCAGGAACATCATGCTTAAGACATTCTGATATCGTACAGTAAGAGGTAGGTTTAACAATAGAATCTGCAGTTGTTTTGTAGACGACGACTGTATGTAAACTTATTTGTTGCCTTGAGCCTCCGAAATGAAACGATTGTGTTTCTTGGGCATATTTTAAATTATAATTTTCGCTAAAGTCGCAGTGTATTAGGATAGATTTCTGCGAAAGTTGCTTCTTAAGGCCCGAAATTGCCTGGAATTGGTGACATATTCGTGCTTCGTGTGCCAAAAATCCAGTCAATTTGGATTCAAATTCTTTAAAGATCCCAATGTTATTGGAACAAGAATTTTTACGGTTTTAATCGTAGTTTTATTTGTGTTACTTTTGGGGTCGTAATATCCTTCTTTTTTTGTTGACCATTTATAATATTTGACAGGCTTGTTTTTATCGTGGTTATTGTATGTTATATCAGTCTCTTGACATTTTTCACACACCACACACACGTAATAGACAATTTTCAGTTTTTTTCTCGCAGCATAAACTTTTAATAATGGTAGTCAAATTTTTTGAACTTAAAACTCCGAATTGAAATAAACTAGAAGTAATAAGCTCCATGTTTGCGTGTGTAGTGCACATACAAGTATCTCTACTGGAAACTTTCATTTGCAATATCCAAAACGGACGACATCTGCAAAAAAAGCGTAGCTCACCTTAATACCTGGATAAGTATTCAAAAATCTCTTGTGAAGGTTAATCATTGTATCTGTTAAATATCGTTTCTGTTTCGTTACTTTATTTCGAGTTATGTACTCTTTTTTTCCAGCACAAATTCTCGAATTTAAATCCTCGTTAAAATACTTATGTATCTGTCGTCGAACAGTATCCATACCTACAGACCTTTTTCTTTCATGAAATAAGATAGACTTATTTTGATATTTTTTGGGGCTCAAATTCCTAAACCCAATCTTTCTTGAGCAGTATTCTTTTTGTTGTTGTTCAGCTCTTTTGATTGGATCTTCTCTTATTTTCCTGCGTCTTTCTCTCTCCCTTTCTCGTTTTCTTCGTAAAAGCTCTTCTTTGGAAAGTTTAGCCATGATTCTGGAAAAAAAATTAACATCAATAATAAAATAACAAGTGGTTGAAATTCCCGTGTCACTAAAAAGACATGGGAATTACTGACCCGGGAATTACAAAATACGTGTTTTACATTCATTATAAGCTTTAAAATAAAAAATTGAATAATATTATATTATAAAGCAGACTCTAAATAAGTCTAACATTGAATGATGCATAAAAATTTGCAAAATTTGTTATTTTTACCAAAAATAAACTTACCCCGGGAATTACACTGTTGAATATTACACACGTGGTTGCAGTGCTTTAAACAGTAATACTTCCACTCTCGTTGCTTTCCAATGCTTAACTAATAGGTTAGGAGTCACAGCGGTGATTCGCAAGCTTCCGGCTGTCAGCGTCGTTGAAAGTAGAGACATCTATGATTTTTACAAACAATTTTTGTTTGTAACACGGGAATTACTCATTTTGCCAGGGACAAAATATATAATTTTTTTTGTAGTTGAATTTTGACTTTATGTGGCTTTGAGTTTCAAGATTTTAAATATTAAATTATTCTTTTAATCAAATTACCAACAGAGGTTGTTAAAAGTAGAAGGATAAAGAAACTGTGATGAACATATTTGTGATATGAGTTTCGGGACATGACACGGGAATTACAAATGAACATTCTTTACATGAAATTATTACTAAAAATAATTTTAATTGAAAAATTATTCGAATGCACTAATTTAGTACATGTTATGCATTTCAGTAATGATTTTAGTATTATAATTAAATTATTTTTGTTCAATTTCTGATACAAAGACATGGTGAGACTCACTTTTCAGATAATCACCCAAATGTTGCTTTTATTAACCCTTTCAGTCAGAATGTTCATTTAACCTTTAACTACACGCGCTGGCGTACTTTGTACGCCAGATATAAGAATTCTACTGGAAATATATTTAAAAATTTAATTTTTGACCTTGCTTATTTTTCTAACCTATCACTGGAATGTGCTTTACAATTTGGTTTTAGTTTCGTTATAATCGACGTTCTGGAAAGATCGTAATTTACATTTTATTATTTGTTGTTTCCGGTGGTGGACAATATACCCCAGGATTATATTACTATAAGTCGTAATATAAGTACATATTTTAATTGTTTTTTAGTCATTATGGCAAAAAATATATTTTTCTTTGTAAACAATACTTTTTCTCCTGTAAAAAATCACATTTAAAAAATTTTTTATTAGTAATTTTATTTATCATGGAATCCAGTTATTCCATGATTCCAGTTATAAATCCCAATTGGCTTACTGAAAAGGAACTCCAAGTATTCACTGATGCCGAATAAGGTTTATAACAAACAACTAAGTGTATTTTTTCAAAAAAAATTAAACAAATCCGCTGTTTTTAAGTGTATTTTCTTGTGGCGTACAAAGTACGCCACGAGTGTAGTTATGTTATAACTTGATGCGCGGGTAGTTAAAGGTTAAATGAACATCAACTTTTCATAGGCGCCAACAATAGCTAATTCCCATTTTTTTTGTTTAATCACTGTGATCGTCTCAACGAACATAGTCTCTAAACGTTGTACTAGGCATAGTGGCACACTTGTTCCGAATTGCTCAGTTTGGTTGATGAGTACTGTATGGTAACACATGTTTTAAGGTTATCTACAATTCGTGATATTTCGTTTGTGTTTAAACTTAGTAGGTAAGTTAAAATCTGATTTTAAAATTATTTTATGTATGTACATGTATGTACAAAAACATAAAAAATATTAGATACTTCATATAGTTTCATACAAAAAAATAATGTGTTATTTTAAACGAACATGGTGACTCAAAGGTTATTTTATTTTCAGATTTCTTATTTCGAAAATATGTCTAGAAAGCTACTAACTGAAGCTGAACTCATTGATATTATCAATAATTTGTCAGACATCGAAGTTATGAGTGATGATGAGGAAGATGATGAATTACAGCAGTCACAGGATACATCAGATGTTGATAATTCTGATTTAAAAGATAAGCTATATTGATCAAGTAATATGTGGGTCCTTTTCTTTGTTTTTATACTTGTTTATTAATGATATTTCTGAGGTAATAAAAGTTTGTCAGTTTTTGCTATTTGCTGATGACCTTAAGCTATATTTCAAAGTTTCAAATCTGTCTGATTGACTAAGGATCCAGGAAGACATGACTTCTCTATACAATTGGTCTATTTCCAATTGTCTCCAGTTAAATAAAGATGTTTTGTTATATCCTTTAGCAAATCTAAAAATAATGTTGTGTTTGACTATCACATTAATACAAGCGTTCTATCAAGAGTGACTGAAATAAAAGATTTGGGGGTGTTATTTGACAGTCCCTTGTCATTTATCCCACACATTAACAATTTGTCAAATAAAGCATACTGTAATCTAGGTTTTATCACAAGAAACTCTCGAGATATTTCCGTACCCACATATAGAATTTTATATCTTACTTTCGTCCGTAGCATCCTGTCTTATTCTTCTATAGTATGGTCACCATACTATTTTAACCATATTTACACCCTTGAAAAAATTCAAAATAAATTTCTCCGGATTTGTGCTTATATGTTAAACTTAAAGAACATGTCTTCTGTGGAATTAAGGTCAAGGCTAAATATCAGTTCCTTAAAAGACTACAGAACTAAATGTGATTTAATTTTTCTCTATAAACTACTTGACTATACCACCGACTGTTCTGATTTATTAAGTCTCATCAACTTTAGATGTAGCACTAGAATTCTTAGAGACATGCCCATATTTTCTATAAAACACTATCACACCAACTATGGCAAATTCTCTCCAATTTACAGGATTCAGACACTGGGAAATGACTTTAGTCAATCTTATGATCTGGTGGATACAAGATCTGTAAGATTTAAGCACTGCCTGACTGAGTATGTAAGGAATCAAAGATGAGTGACCTTTACCTTGGAGTCTTCATTTCATTTGATTTTAATTGTCAGAGTCATTGTAATTTTAATAATATTTTCAGGAATTTTAATTTACTTAAATTATAATCATTTGTTTAACAATATTGATTAATTATTTAATACTTAGTTTAGTATTTGTGTTATGGTTAGGATACTTTATTTTTGATATTTGTAAAAATGGGGACATCCCGTAATAAATAAATAAATAAATAAATAAATACCATGTTTAGACAATATAAATGAGTTTTAGATAAGGATGACAGATCTAAAGAACAAAAATCTGACACCGAAAAATAAAATAAAGTATGCGAAGACAAAAAACGAGACGAATTGGTTGGAGGTGCTAGAGAAAAATGGAACCTGTCTGAAAAAGACACACATTAGTTACAGTTGTAGTAAAAGCTATTGATTTATATATTGTTCATGAACGCAATTGTTTCATTACTTTTCATTCAAAATAAATATGTTTTTTAAGATTTTTTTGGGAATTATTTTTAAAGTCGGGTCCATCGATATTTCGTCCGTCGGCAAATTCAAAGAGTTAATATTTGTATGTTATGAAATTCGAGTAAACCGATGTCCCTTTATCTAGGCACATGCTGGTATTTTTACAACCCGGTTACTCATCGTAAATCAATCAGTTTAGCACTTAAAAATTTATATTTGGGGATTAGTACAGTTAAAATTGTTAGACAATTATACTATTAAGCAATATAATATGAAACTTTTTTCTACTTTGAAGGACAAAAAAGCGAGTTCATTAGTGGAAAGTAATTCAAAATTATTCTGCAAATTACATTTTATACAATATTTGATTAAAATATCTCATTGATGGTAAAAAATATATTAAATACATATATTAATTTGTCTGGACTAAAGGTGGTAAAAGATGGTCTGGAGTTATATTTTTGTTTGAATTTGCCGACGGGTGATAGATAGATTCAGATTCGTTTATTCATGTCAATAACACAAGTGTTTAACACATGTCAAATAAAATTACACAAAGATTTGGACGCAATACAAATTAAAAAGATGCACAATACGACTAAGAGTATTAATAACATTAAATACTAACATTAAAATCACATTAAATTTGATTACATTAACAATGGACATTGCTTAAAGTCATAAAATCCTAAAATTTAAATGCAAGAAATTCCTCATTACTATAAAAAACATTTTCTAACAAAATATCTTTAATTGTACTCTTAAATTGATTTAATGGAAGACACTTTAAACTATCTGGAAGTTTGTTGAAAAATTTAATAGCCCAGTATCCTGGCCCAGTTTGACACCTCCTCAATCTCCAGTAGGCTGGCACGAGATGGTGTTTATATCGGGTGTCATGTTGGTGTATGTTCTCATGGGTTTCAAAGTGCGCCCCTCCCCTCTTGATAAACATTAGGTTCTCAAGTATATATAGAGATGGAGTGAGAATTCTTAGGCACCTATATGCTTGCCTACAATCATCCCTATACCAAAGACCAGCAAGAACTCTAACTGCCTTACACTGCCAACCAAAGACTGTCAACATTTCTGCTGAATGACCCCAGACTAAAATGGCATAGGCTAGATGAGACTGAAAAATTGCATGGTACGCTGTTATTAAGACTTTATGTGAAACATTAGATGCCAGATTCCTGAGTACAAACAGATTTTTTGCTAGCTTTTTACTTAGACTGTTGATATGTTCACCCCATTGAAGCTTGGGATCTAATAATACACCCAGAAATCTGACACTGCTCATACCATCATTTACATTCTGTGTGTCTCTGAGAGAAAAAACAACTCTGTTGGTTTTTGCTGCATTGAGCAGTGTCAACTTTACATGGGCGACCCTTGAGTCACAATGGTCGTTTGAACAAACATTAATTTTTTTCAAAAAAATTTGTTTTTATGGGAAAAGTTTTTTGTTTATAAATCTTTAAAAATATCATATTGGGACCGTGCAAGTATGGAAAAGCGACACCTGGTTTCTACGCTCAGCAACTTTCTTCGCACTTTTAATTATATTGGACAATTATATTAGTCCTGGTTACTGGATAATTGTCAAGGCCATAGTCCAAAAAAATAATAAGAAAAAATAAGATTCAGGTTATGTTATTAAATAGTAAACAATTGTATGTAGTAAATAAAATTGGTTATTAAAATGCAGTACTGCGAGCAAAATACAATTAACTAAATTTACCTTTATATAATAATTGCATATCATATCAATATTGTGGAGCAATATATAATTTTTCTTCTTCAATGACAGTAGGTAAGAAATATAGGTCAATTTGACAATTTCAATTGACAATATGAATTATTTAAGAAAGTTGCAATACCTATTTCTCCGCTATTCATGCATGATCGTTTCTCGTATCCCCTCCAAGTACTTGCACACCGTGAATGCCTCAACCTCCAAGTTTTAAATTTTTATCTTTGCAAACAAAAACTCTGAGCAAACAAAAATGACTGAAAGGGTTAATTAAACTTGTGTATAATATTATTAGCTTTGTCGAATGAACATTTTGATGGAATGTGCATAATACACATTTCACAGAGTATACTATTAACGAAATCATTGAAATAGATAAGAAACTTGAGAAACATTCATAGTGTAATCAATACCCAAGTAATAAATTAAATGAACTATTTACATGGTCGACCTTCCTTTGCTTACAAACATACAGACCAGTCCTGCGATGGAACAAAACTACTGGCGATCTAATATTTCAGTGACCTGGAATGCCGGGGGCATAAACTTGCAGATAAAATAGAGGGTATTCGTAAAGGGATTGGTCTGTGGCAGTCCAAATCTGTTAAAAATCACGTTCGTGTGTGCCCAGCTAATTGCATATCGGTAATCATACATGGGTTTTACTTTACATTCAAAAGCCTTACCTGTCAGTGGTATGATAGACCTCAAAACCAGGGTCTTCCCAAGGATCAATTTCTGCTCCTTCTCTGCCTTGCTCATACCTCTTGAATATTTTTTCTCGCTCTTCAGCTGACCTTTTAAGAAGATCCTCTTCATTCATCCCATTTACGAATATTCTAACTCTTCAAGATGTAACACAGACCTACATTCCAGTATTTACAATTCGTGTTTGGACGCATTTGACACTTTCACCACATCTTAAAAAGTAAACACTTAACTTAGTAAGCAGAGGACAAACCAGTAATAAACTCTTTAATTAAATAAATTAGTATTTATAAGAGAAAATGTTCATTAAACTTGTCATCTGTCAAAGATTGAATTTCAAACGCCCCCGAAACGAAATTAAAGAAATAGTTTATTGTTTTTTATCTTCCGTACAATGTTTCTTTAGTTAGCTTTCTGTTGTAAATTATTTACCTTAATTATAGGATCTGGTAAAATTACATACACAACACCACCTTAACCGCTATAAAACTTCAAAACCACCAAATGCTACTGTCAAAATGCTGTCAAACAAATTACAACGTTTATATTCCTGTCATTCAAATGCAGCGTTGCCACCTTTTATTTAGGAAATCTACTTCATTTATAAATAAAATCTTTTATACTATGGTTCATTTTTTAAATAGGAAGAGTAAACTTAATAGACAGATTCACACCCAATAATTTCACTAGAAAAATAACCAGATCCATCTTCTTTTTTGGTTGATCATATCGGCCTTCGACGGTAATCCATAAATATTGTATATACTATTATAATACGATGGTTAAGAGCGCAAATATAGTACCTATGTCCACTTTTTGCTGATTTTAAGATAACATCATGAGAATGTTCAGTAGGGTCATATGAATGTTCTGCATAATTATTGTAAGTCCAGAATGATTTTAAATGGGTTAAACCGTCTTGCCAAAATATAGTATTTCCCATTTGTACTAAAAACCGACTTGCACAGATATATTATGTCCGTTGGAAGTGCACAAACATAGTATGTTTTGGACATACAATATTAATGCTCACGCGATCAAACTTATCATGGCTGTAAATATTGTTTGTCCGGACATGCAATATTTGTGCTCTTTCACAGCTGTCCTTCCACATTCCCAAAAAGTATCAAGTTCTACATGCAATATTAATCATAATGCTTCAGACAAATCTTCTTTGGAAAATAATTGAAAACTCCATAAGCAAAGGGAAGAAGAAGCTATGACAATGAAAAAAGCAGACAAGAAGAAAGCTATTGAAGTAAAAGGAGTCAATTATAGAGCGATCACGTTTGACTTAGAAGCAATTTTGACAGTGCCATTTTCTGCAGATTCTCAGATTTATTACAAACGGAAACTTTCAGTTTTTAATGTTACCATTTATGACTCATTTGATCAAAGTGGTCAGTGCTATGTGTGGGATGAAACCCAGGGTTCCAAAGGTGCCTCAGAGATAGGTACGTGCCTTTTAAAATACCTGTATAGTTTGCCAGAAACCGTTGAACATGTAGCCACTTTCTCAGACACATGTGGTGGGCAAAATCGCAACCAGTTTGTTTGTGCTTCGATGCTATACGCTGTTGCAAAAATTGACAATCTTAAAACGATCGACCTAAAGTTTATGGAATCTGGCCATTCTTATTTGGAAGCTGACTCAATTCATGCAACAATTGAGCATGCTCATAAGCACAAAAAGATATTCACAGCCGAAGAATGGGCACTTTTGATTAGCATGGCAACACACAAACCAAAACCCTACGAAGTACGTAGTCTGAACTATTCAGATTTTTATTACCTGCAGAATCTTGCTTCCCTTATAATGCAAAATAAGAAAACAAATACGTTAGGTGATGCAATAAAATGGCTCTAGGTTAAGTGGTGCCGATTTGAAAAAACAATTCCATTCATTATTCAATATTAATATTCATTGACTAATGAACATTTTTAAGAGTTTGATGTCATACAAAACAAAAGACATACTAAACAAATTACACACGTTGCATGGACAGATGTTCAGCTAAAAGCCAAATATCAAAAAAGACTTCATATCTGAGGCAAAAAGAAAGGCTTACTGTATTTACTAAATAAGGAGATCATATCAACAGTTTATAAAATGTATTTTGAAAGTCTTCCGACATCAAGAAAAACAAAAGATGTTGTACCTTGGCGGACCCCTGAAGATGAGAAGATGATTCTGAAAAAAATATATTACTTTTGTGTTTTACTGTTTTGTACCCACTTTTTGTTTTAACAAATAAAGCATAAAATAAAGAGAACTTTAACAAATTCATTATTTTACTAATCTAGGTTACACATGTATGTCCAAACAGTAAAGGCCGCGTCTCACCATCAAATAATTTGATCAAACAGTTTGAGCAAACTTGACGTACGAGAGGAAGTACGTCAAAGTGACGTCACAATTGCAGTTTGTTGAAATTCTAAAAATCGGTGTTCTCACGATCAGTCTAGTTTGATCAAATTTTCTGTATTAAGAGTTGTCTAACTTGTTTGAACTTAATCTAATCCACAATGAAAATTGAAAATGAAATGAAAAGGCTGGAGTGAGGAGTGCTGAAGGGAGTTGTGACTTTACTTTGTTGTCAAGTACTAAGTAGGGCACCTATTACCACTGTTCGAGCATATCAGGCAGAAAAAATAGAAAAGAAAGAATGTAGGCTAGCTGGACTTTTTCCATGAAATGAAAGCCCTAATAAAAACTAAATTGTGTACAAGAAGACATTGGGAAAAATACATCTATGAGTGAAAGCATCAACAGTGCGAACAGGTACGAATCAAAGATTGAATTAACAGTAGTTAATCAATTAAATTAACCTATGTATTTATATTTAAACAATATTGTTCTTTACAGATTAATTGTTGCTTTACGCTATGTAGGCACAGGGCTCACATTAAAAAGGGTAAGCTTTTCCACGACAATTGCATATAATTTTTCTAAATTAGCAATAAATTTAATAGCAAATGGCAGTTTTCACATTGTCTAGAAGCTATGGATGGAAACATGGTGAACTTTCAACCTCTCAGAAGGGATACTATAGAAATTATAAAGGAACTGACAGCCATTACTTTTTGCTGTATTATATTATGCAGATGGTCAATTTCTTATTGCAGATATAAGAAGAAATGATCCAAATATATCAGATTTGAATTTCAGATTTTTTAATAGCTATTGGTGCAGTTAGCAACATTCGGCTGTGAATAAGTTTAAAATGTAAATTATTTTAGTGCGTTTTTAGTTAAACCTTATTGTATATTTGAAGATTTACAATTATTATTACACTGATAATTAATATAATTAGTTTTATTAATATTATGAGTGGCCAAAATAAATAAAACAAGTGTTTTATTTCGACTAACAAACCAGAAACAATCCTACTACTAGTGCAGTGATGTTAAAAAGGGATTTAAAAATGGTGTGCTGTATTTTTAAACTGGATATCAAGTAAATGATATATGTCATATCAACAAAGTTATTTCCTAGTGCTAATGGCACAGCTCAAGATGGACTACCAAGATCAAAATCAACAGATGCCAGGTTTATCCACACAAATGCAATCAATTATCCCACAATATTTATCACAACCAAATCCTTAGCCTTTCAACCTAAACCTAGTAGGTAGTTGGTACATATATATCAAAACCCACAAGCATTCCAACACTTGGACGAATAATAAGCCCCAAACTCTGTCTCTGAATTGTAGAAGGTAGAAAGTAACAAACCAAAAAGCAATCAGAAGTCCTGATGAGAAAAAATCTAGAAAACAAACAAGAGTAACCATTGGCTACAAAAGCTGCTGTACATAAATAACTTGTTTAGTATGCACGCTAAAGAAAGCAAAGAAGGAAATCAAGGAAGGAAAGATCAACAAAACAATTTTAATATGTAGCGAAGCCACCACTGATATACAGTGTCTCACAGCTTAAATGATGCAGTCACTACTCAATAGGGCTTTTCATCAATTGTCATTTGTTTCGAGCTTCTGTCATATGTTGTATAATATTAATATACAGGGATTATTCAACATATGACAGACGCTCGAAACAAATGACTGTGAATGAAAAGCTCTATAAAACTAGCTTGTGTCAGTTGCTCAATATGTATTAGAAAAAAATTACATACTGAAAGTAAATTAGTATAAGTCTTTTAAAATAGCATAAGCTGTTTTGGGTTTCAAGTATACCATACATAAATATTAATAAACCTTTGAAATAAATTTAATTATTTAGGATATTACAAAAGAATAATCTACATGAACTGCAAGAAATAAATCTTCTATCAGCCAAAGAAATGGGCATATTACATTATTTGTGTTCACTAGGGAGCATATTAACAAAGATTGTAACTTTTGGAATTCAGTAATATTTGCTGATGAAAATAAACTTGTTTGGGTCCGATAGACTAAAGAACTAAAACTAAAAAAAATGAAAGCACGTAGGAGGTGGAGTGATGATGTGGGGGTGTATGTTGTCTGCAGGAGTACGTAACATGCATTTTATTAACAGTAATATGAACCAATACATATATTTGGATATACTAACACATCGTCTCACTGCTAGTGCTCAAAAATTACGTATCGATGATAATTACCCATTTTATCAGGACATTGATCCAAAACATATATGTGAAATTTAATAAAAAATTTTCTTCTTGGTAAAAGGTATATTAGTTTAAAAAGCCCTAAAGGGCTACAAACATGTGAACAAAACGTTTTCGCTCTGTAACAAGAGCATCATCAGCATAGTTAAGAGGTGGCAGGCAACAATATAACATAATGACCTAATTACCTTTTGACCCACTTACAACGTGTGGGAGTCATATGTTGCTTTAGGGCCGTATCCTTAGGAATTTCTATCCATCCTTTGGATTTTTCAAATGTAGTTATTTATATAAGACTTTTGTCTCCTTTTTAAAGGGCTTTGACCTTTGTATTTTTTTTTTGGTTGGCTCACCATGTTCTTGTAACACTGATGATGCTCTTGTTACAGAGCAAAAATGTTTTGTTCACATGTTTGTAGCCCTTTAGGGCTTTTTAAACTAATATACCATTTACCAAGAAGAAAATTTTTTATTAAATTTCACTTGTAATTAATGGTATACAGCCAACTACAGGAAGTTCTTCCTTGTGGATTTTCAAAACATATATCGATACATTTTTGGCAAAGTAACGTAAGTGACATTTTTGGCGAATCATGTTTTTCCATTAAACAAACGCTCTTATTGTTTAGAAGGTACTGCCGGAGTGTTGTAAGCCTAGACATATTATGTTTGAATTAATTCTAGGCTTATTACACTTTGGCAGTACCTTCTAAACAATAATAGCTTTAGTTTAATGGAAAAACATAAAATGTCACTTACATTACTTTGCCAAAAATGTATCGATATGTTATGTTATATCGGGTTCATATTTGGTTGCTTTATAAGTGCTGAAATGTCATTAAAACACCAGC
Source organism: Diabrotica virgifera virgifera (assembly GCF_917563875.1). Taxonomy (NCBI): domain Eukaryota; kingdom Metazoa; phylum Arthropoda; class Insecta; order Coleoptera; family Chrysomelidae; genus Diabrotica; species Diabrotica virgifera. Next base: position 150,529,489 of record NC_065451.1, on the reverse strand, counting down.
CCAGTCACCAGATTTGAATGTTATTGAAAATTTGTGACATTAAAAAATAACATAAATAGTACCCCAACTGTAACTGATAATAAAGAAGGATGTATAAAATATTAGCAATCATAGTTCACTGCCTTGTGTTTATTTTCTCATTCTTATTTAAAAGTTTGCTTTATTAGCTGATATCAAAATCATACATAAAATAATTCAAGGTATTTAAGTATGGTACATTAAAAACCCAAAACATATAGCTTGTGCTATGTTAGAAGACGTATAGTAACTTACTTTCAGTATCAGTATGTAATTATTTTCTAATCAATATTGAGCTAGTGACTGCATCATTTCAGAATTTAAGCTGTGAGTCACTCTAGGTGTTGTAGTAATCAGAATCAGTAATATAATAATATTATTGTTCATAAAATAGGACTTTTCAACGCTTCTCATTTGTTTGAATATTAATTTATTTACTAAAAATTAAAATTCCATCATGTTATGTCTAACAGCTGATTGTCATTTGTCGAGTTTGAGCAAACTGACCTTGAATTATGCCTTGAATCAGATGTTCAGGATGTGACGTCACTAACTATCACTTTGTGTCACTAACTGTCAAGTTTGATCAAATAACTGTCAATTATTTGATGGTGAGACGGGGCCTTGAGAACCCTTATGTTGTATGTCCATACAAATTTTCAAAAAAATATTTTAACCCAATAATACAAAATATTTTAAAAAATATCTACATTAAGCTAATAATGATACCCGAACTTATTACCCAAACATTATGATACATCATTATGACATATCATTATGATGTAACATTCTCCTCAACAATTAAGGTATTTGAACATACTATATCTGCGCTTTTAACCATGGAATACGTCGCTAAAGAGTTCTAAAATCAACTACTATGTTTATATAAATGCATACAAAATATCTAAAAATTAAAGGAATATCGTATAAAACACAAAAAATCGCCGATATAACTTAATTATTCTGTGAGAATTATCTAGAATGCGAATTATCTAGAAGAATAGCTTTAGGATGGGCAGCGTATGGCAAACTAAGAGACGTGTTCAAGGAAAACATCCCAATAAAGCTAAAAAGAAAAGCAGACTAAAACATCAATAATAAAATTACAAGTAGCACAACGAAAAATGGAAAGATCCATGCTTGGCCTAACCTTGAGAGACAGAATACGAAATGATTAGTTACGGCGAAGAACTGGAGTAGAAGACATAAAACGCATTACGAAGTTGAAGTGGAAATGGTCAGGACACGTCGCAAGACAGAGAGACAAAAGATGGACAAAGAAGATTTTAGAGTGGCGGCCAAGGGCAGACAAACGAATTAACCTATTAATTTTAAACGTCATTAGTATCAACATTTTATAAATGTCAAAATTTCATAATTTATTGGAGTATAAGCTTGCTTGCGGTTGGACCAATTACAAGCAAGCATTATGGCGCGGTAAATTTGAATTACTCCTCCTATTTAAAAAATGAACCATAAGGAGGAGTAAAAAAAGCTTGTTTGGAATAAAGCTTGTTTGTAATTGGTCCAACCGAAGGCCGAAGGCTAGTCTACTCCGCTAAATTATAAAATTTTGACACTGTTGGTATTTAAAATTTACAGGTTAAGTAAGTTATATCGACGATTTTTGTGATTTCTGCGCTATTCCTTAAATTTTTAGATTTTTAGTGTGCATTTATATAAAAACAGGTGTTTTAGAACTCTTTAGCGACGTATTAGTATAATATAATATTTGTGTCAAAAAAGATGAATCTGGTGATTTTTCTAGTAAATCGTAAATCTGGCTTTTGAGTTTAATCCTCCTAGTTTAAATACAGGGTATAAAATCTACTAAATCAAACACTAAAATATATTAAAACCAGGGACCCGGACCGAAATAAAATAAAAGGTTCCGGTTCTAATGTTCCTCCCACCTTGACTTTACAGTATAATAAGGAACATAGGCAATGCGTCCTTATGAGAGTTTTTAGCGCGGTGATGTCGATTTTATCAAAAATAAGTTGTAATCGAATATATTAGAGAGATTAAATTAAAACTATCTTAAGAAAGGCAATCTATAATTTTAGGATTCATATGCGTAATAACGATAGTACCTATATCAAAAAAACTTAAACGCATATGAATCCTAAAATTGTAGATTGCCTTTATAAAATAGTTTAATTGAATCTCTCTAATGTTCAATTACAAATTCTTTTGATAAAATCGGCATCACGGCGCTAGCAACTCTCATAAGAACTGCATTGTCTATGTACCTCTAGGTGGGACGGACTATAGTTTTTTTTTTATTATAACACCTGTACGATGTATGCATACTGATATCTAGTCACAAATGACCAATTATCAGTTATTCTCTGACCTAACTTAATAACAAATACTTAAATCTAAGGACATACCCTATGGCTTACTCTTATTATATCTATCAACTAATGCACTACAATTAACATGCAATAACATCACAGCACTATGCTCTGCTTTTTACACTAAACTGTTACACATTTACACTAACTCAAATGGTTTTGTCCTCATGAGTCTTCTCTTTAGTTCAGTGTTGTCAAGAAGCTGGATTGCCTCGACATTCACATGACTATGCAGCCTCTGCTCGTGACTTGCTGCTGTTCTCTTGATTACTTCGGTCACAGTTTCCATACCCAGGTCCTGGTGGAGGTTGCTGTTACGGATATACCAAGGAGCATCAACAATGTTCCTCAGTACTTTGTTTTGAAATCTCTGGATAATATGTAGGTTACTAGCTTTGGTAAAGCCCCAGAGTTAGCACCCATATACCCATACTGGCCTCAGTACTTGTTTATAAATGGATAATTTATTATGAATGGATAATGTTGAATTTTTTCCAATCATGCAATACAATTTCTTATACCTCATATCTAGCTCCCCTCTTTTCTTTTTGACATGGACTTTCCAGCGCAGTCTCGCGTCTAGGGTGATGCCCAAGTATTTTGCTGATGTTGCATAAGGAACTTGGGTATCATTTATTCTAACTGGGAAATTTTCTATTTTTTTACTTGTGAAGTTAATGTGTGCCGATTTAGACTCATTTAATTTTATTCGCCATTTTCTGGTCCAGGTATGTATTGTATTTACTGAGAGTTGCAACTTATCAGTCGCTTCTTCACTAGTGTCTCCTATCGCTAGCATAGCTGTATCATCAGCGAAGGTGGCAATAGTGTTCTGTTCTAGTTATTGAATGTCACACGTATACAATAGGTACAGGACCGGACCTAATACGCTCCCTTGTGGCACGCCAGCTTTGATCTCCCTTAAATCGGTGTTCTTGTTCAACTTTGAAATATCTATTCGCAATGTATGATTCTCGGATTTCCGAATACTGTTTAGGCATGAACATTCTTAGTTTATAGTTTAAACCCTCATGCCAGACTTTATCAAATGCCTGTGCTACGTCCAAGAAGATTGTAGAACAGACTTTCTTTTCTTCTAATGTTTTTTCTATTATATTCTTTATTCGGTGAACTTGATCTATAGTGGAATGTTTATTTCTGAAACCAAATTGATGATTTGGTATAAGATTTTTTCTTTCTATTATTGGTTTTAATCTTTTCAATAGGAGTTTTTCAAATAATTTTGACATCACCGGAAGGAGTGATATTGGTCGATACGATGTCACTTCATTAGGAGGTTTACCTGGTTTAGCGATCATAATGACTTCGGCTACTTTCCAGAGTCTCGGAACATATCTCAATCTAAAAGCAGCATTTATTAGGTTTGTCAGCTTAACTATGGCTTTTCTTGGGAGATTTTTTAATAGTTCTCCTGTTATGAGATCATATCCTGGAGCTTTCTTAGGATGTATATTCTCTCTTATCTCTGTTGATACTTCTCTAACTGATGTCAACATTATTCTTTCTTCCGTTTGTAATGGTTCTTCCCATCTCAGTTCTTCACCATCATTGTCGTTGGATTTGAACGTGCTTTCTAAATGATCTGCAAATCTTTCTGCTTTCTGTTCGTTACTTCTAGCCCAGTTGCCGTTTTCCAACTTGATAGGAGGAGAATGAATAATTGGTCTCTTCATTCTTTTTGTTGCCTCCCATAACGAATATTCTGTGTTCTGGTCAGCTGTTAAATTACTTAAAAAAGAATCAATTGTTGTATTTTTATATTCTGTATCTCCCTTTTTAGTTTTTGTGTAGCATTATTTAGACTAGTTTGTCTCGTGGAGCTCTGTATTGCTGCCATTTTTTTCTTAACTTTCTTTTTTCTAATATCAGTTCTCTGATTTCTTTTGGATAATTGTTCCCTTTTGTTCTGGGAGTCATTGTGGGAGTATTTTCCCAAGCTACCTGTTGGATAGTTTTTATAAAATATTCTAATTCATCATCAAGTTGCCTGGTGTTTCTCAATGGCACAGCAAGATTAATTTTGTGTTTAATGTTTATTTTGAAGCTCTCGCAGTCAGTTTTTTTATTAGTCAATATTGGATTGAACTCTTTTTTGATTACTGTATCACTCATAGTTAAAATTATCGGTGAGCGATCAGAGTTCATGTCGCAGCCATCATTGATATCCAGATAGTTAGCTGAGATATTTTTGTAAATAAAGAAATCTATCAGGTCTGGAATTTTGTTCCTATCCGTAGGCCAGTATGTTGGTCTACCAGTAGATATTACTTCACCCTTCTGTTCTTTAACAGCTGACAATAGTTCTTTTCCTTTATTGGCTGTAGTTAGCCTAGAGCCCCAATGGGTATTCTTTGCATTAAAGTGTTCAGAAACTCCTTGTATTGTTCTCTTTTAATGGAGTGTCTAGGAGGACAATATATTGAACTTATATTTACGATATGTGTTTTCATCTTTACACAAACTGTTGTAGCTTGTATGTGCTCAGTTGCATATTTTAATTCCTCATGATGCAATGTTATCTTTAATTATAATAGCGCTTCCTCCTTTAGCTGCATTGTCTGGGTGTACAGTTGAATATACTCTGTACCTCCTAAATTTTATATAATATGACTGTTTAGTGAAATGTGTTTCAGAAACGAGACACAGATCAATTTTCTCAATGTCTAGTACGCCCAAGTAGCAGTTTGTCGACGCGACAACGTTGTCTACCGCGTGGCAACGTTTTGTTACAACGTTGTTATTGCCTAGAAGACGACCCAATTCTGCACTAATTTGGTGGACGATTTTTGAGTTGTCTTGACGTTGCCTAGGCAACCTTAAGCGTTGCATAAGACAACTGAAGCGACTATAAAAAGTGCCTGCGTGCAATGGTTGCTCAAAGAGTCGGACTGGTTATGTTTTTTTACCTATATAAAAAGTAAACTATTTTGACATCATATCAGGTATTTAAATTTATATAAATACATAAATAAGGACTTCAACAAAATTACCTGATGTGAAATTTATAAACGCATCTCAGATTACCGTCAAATATGGATATTCCACCTTTAAAAAACACACGCGCTCATTTTTTATCACCTTTTTAACAAAAAGTATGTAAATTTAAGAAATCTAATTTTAATATAAAAGCCAGAATTTATGTTAAAGATGTTTTGTATAAATTTAATGTATTGATGGTGCTTGTAAAGGTATTAGAAAATGCCTGCATTTTTTATATTTTGTGTTTTTATTTTCTTTACATCCCAAAAAAACCAAAATGGTGCATTAAACAACATTACCAATATTACTTTAAAATATACCTTATTACCAACCATAGACGGATGAGACAACCGAGAAGTCCAATCGCCAACCAAACACGGCCTGGACCGACTATCCCAACCACTTTAGAACGCACCCTCTTATTGGGTGACAGAGGTCATGTGACCAGTGCAATGAGAATGAAGTGCATCATTCTCCTTAACAGCGTTGCCACATTTAGTAGATATCTACTGTATTGGTATATTTTTGATATTATTTAAAAAATTCTCGTAGGCAATGTTTTTTATTAGATGTTTGGTATATTTCAATATTTTGTTATCACTAAAATAAAATTTGCTTTTTAATAGTATTCACCCCATTTCTAAATTAATTTTCAGACATTTTGTTACAATTTCCCAATGCCATTACCGAAAATAAGATTCAGGACGTAGATGATGATAATAGATGGACAGAGAAATGAAACTGGTAAATACCAGATCTAAATAAGGAAATCTTCATATAATTGGTTTGGAGAATTTTCAAAATGATTGTAACGCTCGGTTTCATAATCAGTTTTTTAAATTTCAAGTAAGTTGGTACCTACCTTTATCACAATTCATATATGGGTAAATGTCAACTTTAAAGTGAACTTTACTTAATGTTTACTTTAAGTTGATTATGAAACCGGGCGATTTTGACAGGTAACCGTTAACACAGATTTTACTGTATTTACAGGGCCTAAAAAGAATCTACTGATTTCTATTGATTTTTTGAAAGCAAAACTACTATCCGCTGCAAGATAATTCGGATGGAATTCAGACAAAATATGTACAAAAAGTACATATTTTGTCGGAGTTTCAGCCAAATTATCTTGCAACGGATATAGTACTGAAAGAGTAAGAACTGGCCTGGCAACCCTGTCTAGCAAAGCTGATACAAAGATTTAAGCTTATCAAATCTACTGATAAAACAATGGACAATGGAGAAACCAGCTAATAAAAAACAAATAAACAGGTTGTTAAATAAATCGAAAATTTCCAGCAAAATAAAACATAAAATAATAAGAAAAAAGTAAGGTTATAAAGTAAATTCTTTTTTTGCTCCTGCAATTGCTATAAACGTGTCACACATCTATAGAACTATACGTAAAGGCCCTGGGGTCGTGAGAGACAACTACCTAGTCGGCCAGAAAACCCATGGGCGTAAATTAGTTTAGCATTATAACGTTTTTAAGTAGTTGCGATTGTTGAAAAAACTTAACTGTGATATGTAGTTGTCACAATAGTAATAACTTAGTTGCCCATATAACTAAAGATATTACTTAACGTTGTAACATCGTAATGTCAGTCGGGTTAGGGGTCGTTGGCCGAACCAACTGAAAGTCCACTGTGGCAACGTTATATACAGTGCATTTGTTTGTACTGACAACCAATGCGTCGAAAAATTGCTACTTGGGCGGCTTGCAACTCAATCTGATGTAACAGTCCATTTGCGTTCCACGCCATTATTCGGAGGTCCTTAGCCATTTCTGATTTTCGGAATAGCTCCTTTAGCGCTATGCTCTAGTCGGGTGACTCTAATATCAGTTTGAGTTATTTTGTCATCAATTTTAGTGAGCTTTTCCAATATCATTTTTAATGTAATATCAGTTTATTTTTCTTGTTGCGATGGTGCATGTCTCCTTGCATTCTTTGTTACATCACTATAACTTCTACTTTGACTGACCTCTGCCGTTTTCAATAACCCTCTGGGGCGCTTTTATAATATTGTCTTTGTTTGTTCTCTGGTTTCTCATTGTTTGTAATTTTTTAGCTACATAACATCCGCGGTAGTTTGCAGGATGGTTTTCGCCGCAATGAACACATTTTGGTTTATCTTCCGGTGGTTTTTGGCAATCTTTAGTAAGGTGTTTCCCAATACATTATACACATCTTGGCTCCTTTTTACAGCATTTCGACATGTGTCCGTAAGCCTGGCATCTTTTACATTGCGGGACTAATCTGGAACTCCTCAATGGCTCGATTTCAACTCTCGTACTAAGCATGTCTTATGCTGTAAATTCTATTTATATCTTCATCCTGTCTAAATGTTAGGATGAACATATCTAGTTGTTTTTTAGTGTTCCATTTGAATTTCTTGTCAGCTTTAATGGCTTTATATTGTTGTTTTTTTAGGTCTTTTACTATGTCCTCTGGTGGCCATGTGTGATGTAATTTCTTAACAACAACTCTAATTGGCCTCTCTTGCTTGTTTTCATAAGTGTGGTACGAAAGGTTACTCGTATTTAATTTCTCTATTAAAGCTCTGTAGTTATCGCTATTAGCTGTATTAATGTTTATAACTTCACTGTTTATGATTTTCATAGTAAAGTTAATACCAGCCTCAACCAGGAGCTTGTTCAGGTCAACAGCACTTTGGAAACCGTTTACTACAACCGGCGGTGGTGGTTTTGGTTTTTTGATCGGTTTTTCAATTTGTGTTTCTGCACTTGATTTTTGCGGAGAGGGAGGAGATAATGAGGTATCCATTTTACGTTTGTTATTTTTCCTTTTTTCTTGTCTTATCCAGCCCGTTTCATACGTTAGATCTTCTTCATCGGTGCAGTATTCAAGTTTATCTGCTTTTAAATTGTTATATAATATATGTTATGTAAATATATTAAAATCAGGGACCCGGACCGAAATAAAATAAAAGGTTCCGGTTCTAATGTTCCTCCCACCTTGACTTTACAGTATAATAAGGCACATAGGCAATGCAGTCCTTATGAGAGTTTTTAGCGCGGTGATGTCGATTTTATCAAAAATAAATTGTAATCGAATATATTAGAGATATTAAATTAAAACTGTCTTAAGAAAGGCAATCTATAATTTATTAGGATTCATATGCGTAATAACGATAGTACCTATATCAAAAAAACTTAAACGCATATGAATCCTAAAATTGTAGATTGCCTTTATAAAATAGTTTAATTGAATCTCTCTAATGTTCAATTACAAATTCTTTTGATAAAATCGGCATCACGGCGCTAGCAACTCTCATAAGAACGGCACTGTCTATATGTACCTGTAAAGTCTAGGTGGGACGGACTATAGTAAAATTTAAAATGTTAGGTCCGGTCCGGTTCCGGTTTTGTTAAAATATTTCGATTCGGTTCTGACCAATTTTTTCGGTCCAAACGGTTTTTTTCAGTACCTACAAATTTTTCAATTTCATAAAAAAGTCTTTCAGTCTGATCAAAAAGTAAAATATATGGTGTAATTTCTCTATGTAACAATTTTTTATGAAAGATATATGGCTCAATTCATTTATATCTCGTTACATAATCTAATAATTGTTGACATTATTAAAATTGTATTTTCCTGTCACAGCCAACTCCAAAGATTTATCACCGATTTATCAATTAGTGATCACTGATCAGGTGCAAAAGTTAACAATGGATAGATTAATTTTATTATTTTAGAATTTGCTAAAACAGCATCAATTTAGTTAAATAAAATATTTGACAATATTCTGAAATCGCTACAAAAAATTTTATAATCCCCAACAGCTTCAGAAACATTTGTTGAAGAAGAAATTATGACAAAGTTTTTTTATGGTTTTTGAGTTAATTTTAAAAACAATAACAATAAGACATCTTGCAATTTAGGCACACAGACTAACAAATAATACAAATATTGAAAAACTGAATAAAGCACAAAGAGGTTTCCTTGTTAGAATGACAGGAGCCTTCAGTACTACAGCAACATCAGCTTTAACAGTATTGACTGGTGTAATGCCCATGCACTTGGAAACACAAAAACGTGCATGTAGATATTGGCAAAGAAAAGAAAATTATGAAAAAATAATACAATTAATGGGAATAGAAATCAGAACAAAAAGAGAATTAGAAGAAATATTAAATAGAAAATGGCAAAAGAAATGGGATAATTCCCCTAAAGCAAGACGTCTCTATAATTTTATTCCAAATTTAAATAATATACCAAATTATTTTAACCCAAAAAAAGGATTAATCCATTTTCTTACCGGGCACGGTCCGTACCCTACATACCTACATAGATTTAACTTAAAAGACAATCAATATTGTGAATGTGGAGAAATAGGCACACCAGAACACATAGTATTTATTTGCGAAAGACAAACAAATACACAAGAACTACAAAGAATGAGAAGAGACCTTGTTGGCATAAATATAGAAAATATAATACAAAATGAAGAATTATTTAATACACTAAATAATTTAGCGGACATAATATCAAAGAAACAATTAGAATTATATAATATTAGACGAAGAAAAAATCAAGTAAATAATATCCAACCTATATGAATTTGAATAAGAAATTATACAAAAAAAAATTAAAATTACATATAAAAATATAAAATAAAATATTGGAATAATTAAATAAATATTTATATAATAAATAATTAAAAATTAATATCAAATATAAAATAAAATAAAATAAATCAAAAATAAAAAAAATATATTAATCAAACAAAAAAAAAATTAAACTAAAAACCTGAAATTTTAAAACTCAATGGTCTGAGGCTCACCGAAATACCATTGAGAATATCATAAAGTCGATTAGAGCTGCACTTAAAATTATTCGTGACTATTTTTAGATGAATAGTGCTGGCATTTCTCATCTGAGAATGAGAAATGGGAGCACTTTTATAAAAATTATATGTTCAAAAAAAAAGTAATAATTTATCTTTTGTTTATTAGTTTTTGTTTAGTTGTTGTTATTTGTTTATTAGAACTGTTTATTAGAATTGTTTACAATTTGTAGTTTTCATAATTAGTAGTAGATTGGGGCTATTGTTAATTAGTCAAATAGAAAAAGTTCTTAAAGTAATAATATTGTAATAAACTACTGTAATCCCATCAGGAAACGACCTGGATTAGTCACAAGAGGCCAGGTCAATTGTATAGTACTATAAATAAATAAATAAAATCTTGCAATTTATTTTTTATTTAATAAAAGGGTAGAACCCATTACAAAACACTGTAAAATTGTTTGCATTAATTTATAACAAAAACAAAAGTAACAATATTATGAACAACAAAACCCGAAAAATAACCGATAAAACCGTTTGAAAAATTCAGTGTTATGGTTTGGTTTCAAAAATTATAATTAATATCAAATTAGGGTTCAGTTTCGGTTCCGGTCCACTAAAAAATATCAGTTTTGGTTCGGTTTTCTGTTTTTAGCGGTACGGTCCGGGTCCCTGATTAAAACTTTATTATAATAACTTATTAACATATTTGTATATAATTTAGGATTCTTTTATTATTACAAAAAACCAATATAAATATATTGGAATATAAAAAACCAAACTTTTTTACATTTTAACAGCGAAACAAAATTATCTACTTGATAATTATTTTTTATCAGTTTCAATTCTTATATAATATTTTGTCAACCATTGATTTTAATAACTGCATGTCTGGATCAAATTTGGTAAAATTCCCAACCTCATTCATTTCTTTGTTGGCAAATAATATTGAAGATACATTTTTATTTAAAAGTTTATTGTGATCATCAGTTTTAATACGGTTAAAAGCGTAAAAAATTATTTCACATTTTACATTAGAAATGGGTAAATGCCAATGCAGCATTTGTTTGGCAAAGAAACAGATGTTTAGATATTTTAGTTTTCCTTTGTTTGCTTTTAAGGGGCTCACCGAATGCCAGAACTGTTCAATATTATTACCCGAAAAATACTACTTGCACTCAGTGTTCCCAGATGACTTTTTTGAGGATCAGGAGGTGTCGCCACGAACGATCAGGAGATTTCAGGAGACTCGCTCGCCTCAAAAATTGGTAGAATTCTGTAGTTTCAGTCTTTACGTTTATAGATTGGCAACTAGATGTCGCCACGAAAAATCAGTAGAATCAGTTGGTGGAGTATTTTTACGTTTATAGGGCTTTTCATTCACAGTCATTTGTTTCGAGCTTCTGTCATGTGTCACATAATATTAATATATCTACGTCATACGTTATTGGTATTTACAATGATACAAACCAAAGACGTATGGCGTAGATATATTAATATTATGTGACACAATGACAGAAGCTCGAAACAAATGACAATCGATGAAAAGCCCTATAGGTAGGCATGCAACGGGTCGGGTTCTATAAAATCTGTAAGGGACGGCTGTGGCAACGCTAGATGGCGGCTAAAGCATAAAAATAAAAAAAAATGAAATAGGATAAAATTCTGAAAAATTCAAACTCCATACAAAACCGTTCTTGAAACGTTACGCGCATGCGCAATGACGTGTAATGCTGCGCAGTAACACATTTTTCGTTACTGCGCATCCTCGTAATCATTCAAGAACGGTTTTGTATCGAGTTGGAACAAAACCCGATGATTTTCAGAATTTCATCACTTCATCAGGAGGTTTAAGGACGCCATCAGTAGATCAGTAGGCGAGGGTCGCCATCAGTAGGTCTCCTGAAATTTCAGGAGGTCTGAGAACACTGCTTGCACTGCTGCTGAAGCTTAAAACAAGCAAGTTTTTTCCACCAGAATCCAGTCTCGATCATTTCTCTGTATTTTATCTACGTCCTAAATCGGTAATCTTCTTTGTATTATATATTTCTTTGTATTTATATTAATCTTCTCTCAGTGGCGGCTCGTGACATCAGTATCCGGGTAGGCGACACATATAGTGTATAATAATATGTACATACCTATAGGTACAGGGTGTTTGGTAAAGAATGGGCCATAGCTTAACCTTACATTCCTGAGCTTAAAATTGGTCGATTTAAGCTAACTTACCTTAGTACCAAAGTTGATAATAACCGAAATACAGGGTGTCAAACTTAAACTTTTATTTTATTTATTCTTGAATATTTCCTGAGAGACATGGGATAAAAACACGAAATTTGGTAGGTAAGCGGGGTTTTTTGGGATTAGAAATCTAAATTTGCCACCAAAAATGATCTATTACCCAGAGGGCGCTACATACGTCTTTCGGCGCTCATTTAATACGTTTAATTTTTTTTTATCTCCCACGCCACGTAGTTTTTGAATCAACATTTTTATTCTCTTAATATTTTTACTTTAAAAAGTTATACTACATTCATCTCGCTAAGCTCAACTGTTTTCGAGATAAACGCATTTTAAGTCTGCGATACAACATAATTTTTGCATATCATTGTAGTTAGACCCGAAAAATAAACTTGAAACCATAATAATTGTGCCAGTTCTCATATTTATATCATTGCATCGCAAATTCCATTTGAAGTTATTTTTCGGGTGTAACTGTAACTACAATGATATGCAAAAAATTATGTTGCCTCGCAGATTTAAAATGCGTTTATCTCGAAAACGGTTGAGTTTAGCGAGATGAATGTAATATACCTTTTTTAAGTAAAACTATTAACAGAATCAAATTTTTTATTTAGAAAGTATGTAGAGTGGGTAATAAAAAAAATTGAACATATTAAATGGGCGCTGAAAGGCGTATGTGGCGCCCTCTGGATAATACATCATTTTTGGTGGAGAATTTAGATTTCTCGTCTCAAAAAATCCCCGCTTACCAAATTGTGTGTTATTATCCAATGTATGTTAGGAAATATTCAAGAATAAATAAAATAAAAGTTTTAGCTTTGACGGAGTATTTCGGTTATTATCAACTTTCGTACTAAGGTAAGTTAGCTCAAATCGACATATTTTAACCTCAGGAATCTGGTGTTAAGCTATGGCCCATTCTTTACCAAACACCCTGTATACAGTGTGTCGCATTTAAGATGAAAACACCCTTATATTTCGGCTATCAAAATAAATACAGATTTGAAATTTTGCAGTCATTCATTTTGATGGTTTACACTTTTTAAGATAGTCCACTGAAATTTAAATTTTAAACGCGGTCTACTGCGAATTCACAAACAGGACGAATTTTCAATATTTTGTTTCGCGTTAGAGATATCACAAAGAGTTATTTGGAAAAATTGTTAGAAATATTATTCTAACCCCACGTACCAAATTTCAGGACAAAATTCGAACTTTTCGTTTTTTTCAGAATTGGTAGTCAAGATCCTAAAACATGCAATTGGCAGTTCCGAGATGCAGCTCGGCACAACCAATGTCAAAGGCTCAAAAAAATCTAGCCTACCTATAGCCCGAAAATACACGGCCAGGCAAGCGACAATACAACCGCTGTGCTTAGCGGAAAGAGTGAGACAAATGCGAATTCTGTTCGGCTACTTTTTAGAGAGCCTGCCCTAGGGTAAAGCCGTCGTAGTAATGATACGCTACGGGGAGCGTACAATAATTATTACAACATCAGAGATGAATTACAAAGTAGCTTTGTATTATTTTAGATTATTAGATACTTAGGTATTGTATCAAAATTTATAAATTACAGTTTTGAAATAAGTAATTTAAATTAATAAATAATTTATTATTGTACATTTGAAGAGGTTAGGCGGCGCCTACCTTGCCTACCCTGACGGGCCGCCCCTGTCTTCTCTGTATTTATTCTACGTCCTAAATCGGTTTGGTTGATGTAGAGTTGACGTCCCGTTATCTTTTTCTTGCTTTGATCATTAAGCTCTTCTTTACGTTTATATTGAATCCATATTGTTGACTGTAAAGGCCGCGTCCCACCATCAAATAATTTGATCAAACTGGGTTTGAGCAAACTAAAGTGACAGTTAGTGACGTCACATCCTGAGTGTTCATTGTGGATAATAATGAAAAATTTTAATTTTAAATAAAGTACAAACAAGTTAGACAACTCAATACAAAAAATTTGATCAAACTAGACTGATAGTGAGAGCACAGATTTTTAGAATTTCAAAAAACTGCAATTGTGACGTCACTTTTACGCACTTCCGGAGTTTGCTCAAACTGTTTAATCAAATTATTTGATGGTGAGACGCGGCCTTAATAAGCGATTTTGTTCAGTAGCGTACTGATAGATCAGCGGGCCCTGGTTCCAGATGGGATGCGGGCCCCCGCCCAAAACATTAAATATAAGTCATCATATATATCATAAAATATATCATAAAAACTCAAGCTAATTACTCACGGTTTTTGCTGTAAGTACATTTTAAAGAACTGCTCGGATTAAGATGAAATTTGGCATACACATAGCTAACATGTCAAACAAAAAAAAGTGATACCTATTATGTCGATGTGCGCTTCTGCCCTAGGTATGTTTTACCCTTTCTCGGGTGAAAAACATACGTTCAAGATAAGTCCGGAATTGGATCAACGGATCAACTTACTAATTCTAAGCAACCTTTAAGTTCACTAAGTCTTTTTTTTCACTAAAGGCCGCGTCTCACCATCAAATAATTTGATCAAACAGTTTGAGCAAACTTGACGTACTTGAGGAAGTACGTCAAAGTGACGTCACAATTGCAGTTTTTTTGAAATTCTAAAAATCTGTGCTCTCACTATCAGTCTAGTTTGATCAAATTTTTTGTATTGAGTTGTCTAATTTGTTTGCACTTTATTTAAAATTAAAATTTTTCATTATTATCCACAATGAACACTCAGGATGTGACGTCACTAACTGTCACTTTCAGTTTGCTCAAACCAGTTTGATCAAATTATTTGATGGTGGGACGCGGTCTTTAGAGTTTTTTCACTAAGTCAATACTTTTCGAATTATTTGAGAGTGAATATGTTCATTTTTGAAAAAAAAACACGTTTTAAGACGGTTTTTTTGTAAATACCCTCAAAAAGTAAGTACGTTATCGAAAAAGGATATTCTTAGTAAAAATATAGCTTATAAAAAAAGTGAAAAATATGGTGTATAGGTATACGAAGTCTTTAAACCCAGTAGGTCATGAAATGTAGGTTGTTTATTTGTCAAATTCCAAATCGAATACTTCAACGTGAAATAACTAAAAATGAATCAATTTTCGAGAAAAGTCATCACAACTTTTTTAATATATTTTTGTCACTTTTTAGTTTCTAGCATCAATATTAACTATGTAACGCTCAAAATAAAGTTGAACACTTTTTTGGTAAACAAATCGTAAAAATCACCCCCTAATTAGCATCCCAAATTAAATTAATCATTACCGCTTCACAAGTTACTTGACTTATGTCGTCTTTATATGATCTGTAAGTTTTACCGCTTCAAAGTGCTCATTTTTAAAAACAATTTGGTTTTAAATAAAAAAAAAAAAATATATAGGTAATTGAAAAAATTTTGTTTTTTCAAAACAACTATTAATTATTGGTGATACCAAAAATCTACTAGTAGGCATAAAAAAATATAGCAAAAAGCATAAGCAAAAGCGCATTAACCGGGCCCTGATGGTTCCGCGGAAACCGCGGAACCATACTGAGTACGCCACTGATTTTGTTTATAAGGACTTAGTAGGTCTTCTAGATTTTCCGCAGATACTATGGTGTCATCTGCATACCTGATGTTATTTAGCCGGTACCCATTTCTGTACTCTGTACTCGATCAAATGCTTTCTTGTAATCAACCAGACATGCGTATACGTCGCAATTGACGTCTCTGCAAGTGACGCAAGTGGCAAGTGCCATTATTCTTGGGTGTGAATCTATCTTTTGAGGTTACTCCTTCTAATTTAAAAACAGGGCATACAATTTTAAAAGAATATAAAAAATCTGACAAAAAGTAGAAACCTCCTAAATGTGGCAACGCTGTTCAAATGTCACTTGTCTGCTGTCGCTGTCGATCGTAAGAAAATTGTAGATTATTTTAAATGCATGCGTTTTGCGTTATGCAGGTTTGAAATATTTGTTGTCAGGGAGATTACATACTCTTAAAAATAGTTGTATTTATCTCTAGTACGTTTAAACATACTTACTAGTATAATAATGTCGTCGTTTGTACATTATACGTAGGTGTATTAAAACAGCTTAAATGTATAAAAACCGGACTTAATATTTCATCAGTTGTATTTGATGTGATGGTTATATTTACTTTTATTTAGTAATTAGAAAAGTTAGCCCTTCATCGACAGCCAGGAGATATCTTTTCATGATGGCAGGAGGTTTTACAGAGGCGGCCTTTATTAATAAATTATCCGATTTAAACAACTCTTCGGGAAGTATACAAACACTCAGTTTGTGGTTAATTCATCATAGGAAACATCACGGCAAAGTGGTACAAATCTGGTTTCGAGAATTGATTAAAGGTAAGCTGCTTACTTACTTACTTATTTAAGCTGCCCTCTTATACCTTACAGTGTCGAGATAAGTGGAGAAATCAGACGTCTCCATGCCTTTCGGTCAGTAGCTAGTCTCTCTGCTTCTCTCCACCCCATATATTTCTTTTTGCGCAAGCCTTTCCAATATCCGCGTTCCGTTTTCTTGCTGGCCTGCCTCTTTGTCATTTGTTGTCGGATGCAGCTTTCCATGCCTTCTTTACAGTTCTACCTTCACTCATTCTTGCCATATGTCCGAACCACGATAACTGTTTCGTTTCAAGTCTGTCTAAGGTCCTTCCAATAATGCACCTTTCACGAATCTCTAAGTTTTTCTACCGAAGTGTAGCACAGGTTTGTATACAGTTTGAAATACCTTCATTTTCGTTTTCAGGCTTACTTCTTTCTTCCTAATAAAACATTTATTTAGTGCATAGTATAATTTTGTTGCACTCATTACCTTGCTGTTTATTTCTGGTTCTATTGTTGATCCTAGATACTTAAAGTCCTCTACTTTAGTGATGTTGATTATAGTTACTTTCGAGTATTCGTTACAAATCATTACTTTTGTATAAAGGAATCATTTACAGTATTCGTTACTTTGATTACTATGATTACTTTTGTATTTGAGTACCAGTAATCATATCGAAAATTGTATTTCTCAGTAGGTAGGTATTTTGTATAAAGTAATCATTTACTGTATTCGTTACTTTGATTACTATGATTACTTTTGTATTTGAGTACCGGTAATCATACCGAGAATTGTATTTCTCAGTAGGTAGGTCTGTATAGGTATTCGGATATAACAACGACCTTCACCAATCTGTTTAAGAGATAAAAATGATTTGATTACTATGATTACTTTTGTATTTGAGTGCCAGTAATTATATCGAGAATCGTATTTCTCAGTAGATAGGTATTTTGTATAGGAATTCCGATATAATAACGATCTTCATGAAGTACGAAGTAATCAGAGTAATCAAAGTAGATACAATAGTCATTACTCTCTCTGATACGATTGGTATGAAGTAATCAGAGTAATCAAAGTAGATACAATAGTCGTTACTCGCTCTGATACGATTGGTACGAAGTAATAAGAGTAATCAAAGTAATAAAAGTAGATACAATAGTTGTTACTCGCTCTGATATGATTGGTACGAAGTAACAAAGTAATCAGAGTAATCAAAGTAAAAACAATAGTCGTTACTCGCTCTAATACGATTGGTATGAAGTAACGAAGTAATCAGAGTAATCAAAGTAGATGCAATAGTTGTTACTCGCTCTGATACGATTGGTATGAGGTATGAAGTAACGAAGTAATCAGAGTAATCAAAGTAACGATTTGCCTCTTTGTATAGTAATCGTTACTTTCGGTATTTGTAAGTAACGAGTACTTTGTAACAAATAGTTACTTTTGCAACATCACTACTCTACTTGTGTAATGGTCTCATTATTTAGTTTTACATTTATATTTTCTCGAGTTTTCGATATTACTAAAACTTCTGTTTTTTCACTATTTATTTTTTTATCCCAAATTTCTTAAAAGCTTCATTCCAAACATTCATATTCACTTATAAGTCTTTTTCTGATTTTGCCACAATTACCAGGTCATCGTCATATATCAGCTCTGACCTGTAGTTGAAGTTTATACACCCCAACCCTAGTTCTCTTTAAGAACTAATTAAAAATAATGTGTAAGCACTACGAGCCTAGTACAAATATAAATAGACCCATGGCTTGATGCACTATTCTTTTCCACTTCCTTTTGTCAGTTGCCTTTCTTTCCTAGTTACTTACGTTAAGTCTTCTCATATATCTTCTTCAACTCCGTTGCTCCATCTTGATCTTGGTATTCCTCTTCGCCTTTTACCTACCGCTGCACTAGCTAGTACCATTCTGGGAATTCTAGATGGAATCATTGTGTCCACATGGCCGAACCATCAATCTTATATACAGTGGAACCTCGATTATTCATCTCTCCATTAACTGTCACCTATGTTAACCGTCAGGTTCCGTACATAATCAATTATTCATTTTGTTAGCATTGAGTTTTGAGCATTGCGATGAGCCAAACGATATTCGTTGAAATGTACAGTGATGCTACCAACGCATTTGTACAAACAAAGATTTGCGTAAAGATGCCAGAGAAGCTGCACCGCACATACAACAATTCATTGAGTGGAATTCTCGACAAGAAGAAGACTATAAAGTAGATTGTATGATCTTACTCTGATTAAGAAATTCTTCTTTGCAAAATTTGAATTAACAGTAAAACAAACAAGATTTCAGAATATTCTAAACCAAATTAATTGGATTGGACGAACACAGATCCCTCTTATATTATTAAACAAAACATACAAATAAAATTTGAGAGTTGTACTATGAATTTTTTTAACGTTCTGTTAACCGTCTTTTCGATTATCCGTTATACCCTTGGTGCTACTTGGTGCACCCTTGGTGCATTATTCATATTATCATATGCTTTCTCAAGATCAATGAATACCATATGAGCGTTGGTCTCTTTATTCCTGTATTTTTCCATCAGTTGCCTTACAATGAAAATTGCATCTGTTGTTGATCTGCCCTGCATAAAGCCAAATTGATTATCGGATATTTCGGTTTCTTCACGTATCCTTCTATCAATTACTCTCTCCCATATTTTCATGGTGTGGCTAAGTAGTTTTATAGCCCTGTAGTTTGTACATTGTTGTATGTCTCCCTTGTTTTTGTAGACAGGCACTAATATACTGCATTCTTCTGGCATTTGTCCAACTTCCATAATTCTATTAAATATACCTGCTAGCCAACTTATTCCTGTCTCTCCCAATGCTCTCTATACTTCCCCAGGAATATCATCTGGTCCGACTGCTTTTCCTTTCTTTATTTTTTGAAGCGCTTGAAGTACTCGTAGGATATTCTGAGCATTTTACAGTAACACCAGTATTACAATAATAACCTCTATTTGATATAAATTAATTATAAGTTTATTTGTAGCCAAAGATTCCAAAAAACTTACGTTCATGTATCTTGCAAATGATGTTATTCAAAACAGCAGGAAAAAGGGACCAGAATATGGACAAGAATTTAGTTTAATCCTCGACAAAGCATTTGAGCACATGTCTAAAAGTGATACAAAAACTAAAAATAGTCTGAATAGGTTGATAAAAATATGGAATGAGAGGGGAATATATGACAATAAGCTGATACTAGAATTTCAAAGAATAATGGGTATGTACTGTTTGTTTTTATATTATATTTACAATAAAGATATTAACCCCTTATCGTGCACGCTCAAGTTAACCCTGCCTTAGTGCAGTTTGTAAATATTACTATTATTGTAGAACACCAATAAAAATAATCAAGCGTACAAAGAAATATCGCAGAAATAAGATATCTGTAATCTTTACTAAATGCGTTTATTGTTTTGATCTAAAAAATAGCAGTAAATTGCAAACATACAAATAATATCATTCTGAATATGTCAACAAAGAACACCAAAATATTTCTGGCTGGGGTGTACGACACCCCACCGCACTAACGCACCGCAGGGGTAACTTGAGTGTGCTAAATTGACCAAACTATGCATACTCGAGATAATTCGAGCATCATTGTACTTTATGCCGTTATAATTTTTCACACTTGATTACAATCGAGAATTGAAGATAATAATGTGAAAGCAAAAAAAACAAATGTTTTATTGATATAATTGTTCCATTTGATTTTTGCCCAAACATCATGATTCATTTTCAAACAAGTTAAATCAAATCAAAGATGCTGTACGAGGTACCCGCAACACTCCTTATGGAAAAGTGGTCCCGGTCAAATTTAACGAAACTTCGTTCAATGATAGTTCTTAGTGAGTAGATTAGAAAAGTCCATGGCACCTAGGTCTGAAAAACTACTGTTCTCGAGCTACAGCCTTCCGAAGTTCTAAAACTCAGGTACTCGATTTACGTTAAGTGCACTAATTCATGGTCAAGTGAACGAAAATATCTATTATTGAAAGAAGCCAGGCTCATTTTCTTCATGCATATTTGCGTGTTGAATATGAATTCGTGGTCAAAAATAGATGCAACATATCTCAGTCTTCAGAACACCTCCGAAAAGGCCTCAGAAAACTGAAGAAGTGCGATATAAAATGTGTGGCTAGAGTGACATCAGAATTATCATGTTTTCATGAATGGTTCACGCTTATCCAATACTATCATAGCTGCAGTTCTTCTTTATCTTTAGAGAACTACTAAACAGTGGCGGATCTAAGAGAAATAGGGGAATTTCCCCTTAACACGGTCCAGAATTAAATAAAAAATTGTTGGAACATAAAAAATTTATTAGCCGACATGAAACTTACTACAGACTAGTACAGACAGACCATTTCATTCCAATTAAACCGACAGTTAGGAAAATTAAGCGAAGTTATTGCACATGTTATTAATATCTATGTTTTTTATGTAGTTTGGGTTTATCTGTTTATCTATTTTATGTATTTTGGGATTTATATTTTATTGGAAGTCGCCCCCCTCCCCCAGGGAAATATTCCGCCACTGCTACTGAAGTGCCTTCAGAAAACTGAGGAACAACCACAATTGGCATCTCGTCCTAAGCAATACGCCCTCTGGAGGATATTGCAGTAACCGAGCTAAGGGGCGATTATTGTTTATTTTCTTTCACGTTGACGGTTGAAGGCATGGCATCTGGCATATTGTTTAGGTTAGAAGACTTTGTTTGTTTATGGTTTAATCACGTTTAATTGTTGCTGTATATTACTCGTTTGTTGTTATTTATTTTGTTTGTTGTTTCGCGTTAAAGGTTAATTGTGTTTTGTGTACAAAATATAATTAAATTTAAAATAAAAACACAGATAAACGAACAAAACTAAACATACAACATACAATATGTAAACAATGGGATGCCGCGCCAGTAGTTTCTCCACTGTCATCAATACGACTAATGGACTAACTTCACAATGGCCCATTAGCTCGGTTCAATTTGATACCACATTGGCGCTGCGATCTTAATCCGAATCGCCAATAAGTGTTGCACAAGATATTTCACATTTTGACGCATGCAGAATAGAGTGCCTTTAAAAAAACATTAGCTATGCTGACGAAGCAATAGTTTTTGCAAATAGCTTAGAGCAGTGGTCGGCAAACTTTTTTGCCAAAGAGCCAAATATGAACATTACATCAATTAAAAAAAATTGGGAGCCAAATCTGCTTGTTCAGCAAACTTTTATTACACTAAATAAAACTAAAGGTTCTAGTCTGTTAAGATAGTGAAAAATGCTTCCAGCGATATTCCAAAAAAAAACCACATGTTATACATCAAAAAGTATTCGACCAAAAAAAATTTTAAACCCCATCCATAACCCCCCAAAAAATGAAAACGTGTTTTTTCCGTTTTTTTTGCGATATCTTCGTTTCTAATCATCGTACAAACTTCTATTTTTTTTTCGTTTTGTAAGGTTTTATTTCCTACAACACTGTATTTTTTACAAAATTTTTGGCGCAAAATTCACGTTTTTGAATATTGATATGTAGAATCGAAAAGGAATTTTTCAGCTGATCATAAGAATCAGGAATACTATTCCAAGCGTTGAAAATGATCATGTCTTCTGGTCTAGGCGCCAGAGGGGTCACCGTGTCCTTTTCAATTCTGATGGACAAACTCAACGGTTTCTTATGGAATTTTGGCTGCTCATTACGATTTTCGAGGGTGGATTTCGATCCGAGTGGTCAAAAAATTGTTATAAACAATTTAATTGTTTATAAATTGTTTATAAGGCTCTGGCTCATTAACTAAAAGAGATAAAAAATAATGTTTCAAATAAAATTTGTTCGCTAATAAAAAACGAAGAAAAAAACGTTTACTTAACTTACATCCAATAGTTAGAACTCAAGATATTGTAAAATTAGTACACAATGCAAATTGCAAAATAAGTATTTTTTGAAGCTTTATCGATCGTAACTCAGCTTCTACGCATGCAAATGAGCCCGTCTCATTTTAAAGCTTCATTAATAGGCTTTCAAACAAAGTTTGTTAAATTACTTTATTTTCATTTGTTTTAAAGTTATAGCCGTTTGAAGTTATAATTTTCTTAAAAAAAGTGTACATCAATTTGTTTATAAGGGTTTCAAGTAAATTTGAGCTGTAAACATTTATACTTTAATTAACAATAATGATAGAAAAACTCAAAAGGAACATTTTGAGCTTTTTAAAATGTTCGTTAGTTTATTTTTGGTCAAGATATCGATATTTTAATGGCGCGCTATGAGGCGCAAAAGCGGCTCACAGTCAAGTATGTAAGTATTTTTCGACGCTTTATCAATCGTAACTTGGCTTCTACGCATGCAAATGAGCCAATATGTGATATCCATATAAAATGAATCGAGTTCTTTTACAGCATCATCATTGCATATAAGACGAGCATTTATGTTATGGCGACATACACACAATTGACGTGCCTTGATGATGTTGCAAAAGAACTAGATCCACTTTATATGGATATCATCTAGATAATTAGACTCTGAAGCCCCAGAAAGTTTTAGTTTTACTGCCCACAAGAACATACTTAGTACCACCATGTAACTGTAAAAATTGCTCTAAGAACTTATGCAGATGTAAAAAAGCTGAGATTCTCTGTATATCTCGATGCAGATACATGAAAGATAATGTTTGTAAAAATAGTATTAATAAATAATATCAACTTACTTTTTAGTTATATTTTTGAAATATTAGTTTTTAATAGTTTTTTTTTCTTATATAGTACAAAAAATAGAAGACAAAATAAATAGAATGAAAGGTGATAATACGAGGTACAGTATGATGATTTAATTATAAAAATTATATAATAAAATTTTATTAGGATCTTCAAAAATAAAAAATGAAGATAACGTATATAATATACATAGAAATTATAATTTTCATCGAGAAGTTAGGGCTTGTCCATATGTGGGCGGTTTGCCAACGTCGACTGTGCGGTTTACCTGTTTTCCCCCTGTTTTTCTTGGTATTAGGGTGAAACTTCAAAGGCGGCATTAGGGTGAGATCAAGTAAAACAGGTAAACCGCGCAGTCGACGTTGGCAAACCGCCCACATATAAACAAGCCCTTTGCTCGTGAACCTTTACGCGGTGAGTCAATCTCGCGCCTCAGAGCGCGGTATTAAAATATCGATATATTGGCCAAAAATAAACATGCGAACATTTTCTTAAGCTCAAAATGTTCCTTTTAAGTTCTTCTATCATTATTTTTAATTAAAGTATAAACGTTTACAGCTCAAATTTGCTTAAAACCCTTATAAACAAATTAATTTACAATTTTTTTAAGAAAATTTTAACTTTAAACGGATGTAACTTAAACAAATAAAGACAAAGTAATTTAACAAACTTTTTTTGGAAGCATATTCATTAAACTTTAAAATGAGACCTTCTGAGGCTTATTTGCATGCGCAGAAGCCGAGTTACGATGGATAAAGCTTCGAAAAATACTTATTTTGCAATTTGCATTGTGCACTAATTTAACAATATCTTGAGTTCTAATTGATGGATTTAAGTTTAGTACACGTTTTTTTCTTCGTTTTTTATTAGCGAACAAATTTTATTTGAAACATTCTTTTTTATCTCTTTTAGTTAATGAGCCAGAGCCTTATAAACAATTTATTAACAATTAAATTGTTTATAACAATTTTTTGACCACTCGGATCGAATTCCACCCTCGAAATTCGTAATCAGCAGCAAAAAATCCATAAGAGACCGTTGAGTTTGTCCATCAGAATTGAAAAGGACACGGTGACCTCTATTTGGCGCCTAGACTATTCCTTCTTAGTCCAGAGAAATAAGATTTTTCTCGTGACACATCCCCCTCCAGGCCGAAACCAAATTTTTTGAGTAGTAAGGACGTCTATATTAATAACCTATATGTTTCCTGCAGCCGATTTTGATGATATACATATCTATAAACAAATGAAGATCAAAAAACTCTAAATTTTCGCTTTTTTCGTCTATTACTAAAAAGTGAAGCATTTTAAATAAATTTGAGAGTAAGAAACTGATAAATCATATAAAAAACTTCAATATGGCGTTCGCTGCATATGTCTATCCTTATTTGTTGCTTAGAAAATTGCAGAATAAATCATAAATTTTGAGATTTTATAAATGTTCATAACTTATGTAAAAATTAAGTTATAACTTTCTTATTACACGAAATGCTGAGAATTCTGGTGCTTAAATTATATTTTAAATTTCAAAGCAATTGGTCAAATAGTTTAAAAGTTATTTAATTTGTTTATCCCAAATTAATTTTTTTTGCAACACTATAAGTCAGAACACGATGAGGTTACAGTAATACTTTCGACAGTTTATGAAAGAAGAAGATTTATGCTATTAACTTAATTTAAAAAAAATGACAAAAAATAGTTATAAATAGTGTAAAATTATTTTGCAAAAACATGTCGATTTTTTGCTTATAAACAATTAGAATAACTTTTTAACCGTTACCCGTAGAAAAATTATTTTTCCATATTTAGAAAGACTAAATTTTTACACACATTTAGAAAGAAAAACAATTGTCCTACGACAATTAGGGACAAAGTTAGCCCCCTTCTTTTTTTAATTCACGGCAGCTTTGTTTATAACAATTAAGAAATAAAATTAGCCACATTTGAAAGAACATACTTCAAAGTTTTAACGTACCAAGTATACAAAAGATTTCCTTTAAGGAAATCGTCCACAATGCTTAAAAATGTGGCCCTTAAAATCGGCCGGCGTTGAAACTTGGGATAGCGATGAGAGGGGGGAAGGAGCTGTTAACTGTATCTCTGGTTCTCGATTATTTATTTCGTTGTTTCTTTTTTTAATTTGTATGTACTTTTTACGTACATTACGAATATGCTTTTAAACTGTTATACTATTTAAATAAACTGATTGTTATATACACCATCAAATTTGTTTAAACAATTCTTTTTCAATTTTTTTAATAATATTTGATGTAACTTTTATTGTACAACGTACATATTAGTTATACAGGGCGTAACAAAAATACAGGTCATAAATTAAATCACATATTCTGGGACCAAAAATAGATCGATTGGTCCTAACTTACCTTAATACAAATTACACATAAAAAAGTTATAGCCCTTTGAAGTTACAAAATGAAAATCGATTTTTTCCAATATATCGAAAACTATTAGAGATTTTTTATTGAAAATGGGCATGTATCATTCTTATGACAGGAACATCTTAAAGAAAAATTATAGTGAAATTTTTGCATCCCATAAAAATTTTATGGGGGTTTTGTTCCCTTAAACCCTCCAAACTTTTGTGTACAACCCAATTAAATTATTATTGTGGTACCATTAGTTAAACTCACTGTTTTTAAAACTTTTTTGCCTCTTAATATTTTTTCGATAAGGCAGTTTTTATCGAGTTGCGGCTTCTTTTTTAATATGTTTACATAAAAATTTTATGGGGGTTTGTTGCTTTACACCCCCCAAATGTTTGTGTACGTTCCAATTGAACTATTACTGCGGCACCATTAGTTAAACACAATGTTTCTAAAACTTTTTTGTCTCTTAGTATTTTTTCGATAAGGCACCTCTTATCAAGATGTGGCTTCTTTTTTAATATGGTTCAAAATATGCCTAAAATTGTAAATTATAAATAATAAATTTTCATACGATTACCAAGTTTTCATAATCGTAATTAACCATATTATACAAATATGTGGTGGATTTGACGAATATTTAAAATATCTCAATAAAAACTGACTTTTCGAAAAAGTACTAAGAGGCAAAAAAGTTTTAAAAACATTTTGTTTAACTAATAGTACCACATTAATAATTTAATTGGAACGAACACAAAAGTTTGGGGGGGTTTAAAGGAACAAAACCCCCATAAAATTTTTATGGGGTGTCAAAATTTTACTATAATTTTTTTGTAAGATGCTCCTGCCATAAAAATACCACATGTCTATTTTCATTAAAAAATCTCTTCTATATATTGGACAAAATCGATTTTCATTTTGTAAATTCAAAGGGCTGTAACTTTTTTTATGTGCATATTTATACTAAGGTAAGTTAGGTTCAATCGAACTATTTTTGGTCCCAGAATATGCGATTAAATTTATGACCTGTATTTTTGTTACACCCTGTAATTATTATATTACTAATCCTATTCAATTATTCCTAAATCTAAAATTGGCTTATAATATTAAATTGAAAATAAAAAATCTCAAATAAACTAGGATTTATTTCTTGATAAACATGCTACTAGATAAACGAAAAATGAAATGTAACAAAATTAGAGAGAGGATAAAAAGAACAAAATTATTTTCAGAAATTTTCTACAATATTGTAATAATTGTATCTTACAACATTGAAAGTTATAATTTTAAGATTGCAAAAAAACACATTTTGGTATGATAGCAAGACTATTAAAATAAAATTAAAGGAGGTTTATCTAGGAATACTTGTATTTTTATGAAAAACGTAACAATTATCAGTTACCCATTTATTATAAGTTTTTGTAAAGTCAAGTGCATATGATCCACTCCTATAATTGCCAACAAAGTCATCCTAAAAATATCGTAAAAGAATTTCCAAAAATTGTTTACACAATTTACATAGTTAATTAAATAACCACTTTATTAACAAAAAACATATCCGTAACATACGCAAAGAGTACATGCAGATTAAAAAAAGAAACTCCAAAATAGATAATAGAGAAAGATTGAGGTTTTGATAATCGAAGTCCATAAACTATTTATATCTCTGTACTAACAAGTACTCGGTGCAACCAGTTTTGCAAGAGCAGATAGTTTATTTTAATAAAATATCTGATATAAAGAAGATCTGTTGATCGGATCGGCACTAACGGTTCTTAGCTTAATTTCCAACCCCAATCAAATACGTTTATCTCTTTTTTGGTGGTTCTGTAATTTCAGTTTTTCATTCATCTAATAGCATTTTTACTAAAAAAATAAAACCTAGTTTATTTGAGATTTTCTGATTTCCATAGACCAATACTATTTTTAGAAACAATCGAATGGGATAATTTGTTCTTTCATACTTTAAATTATTACTAAGTTTAATAAAAAACTATGTATTATTATATTATTCATAAATATGTATGTTTTGTGATTAACATTACTTCAAATATTATTAAAAAAAATTGAAAAAAAAATTGTTTAAACAAATTTGATGGTGTATATAACAATTAATTTATTTAAATAATGCATACTCGTACTGTACGCAAAAAGTACATACAAATTAAAAAAAGAAACGTCGAAATTCATAGGCGAGAACAAGAGATACAGTTAACATTTCCTTCCCCCTTCTCATCGATCTCCCAACTTTCGAGGCCGGCCGATTTTAAGGGTCACATTTTGAAGCTTTGTGGACGATTTGTTTGAAAGTATATATTTTTTATATTTGGTACATTAAAACTCTGAAGTATGTTCTTTCCAATGTGACTGATTTGATTTCGTAATTGTTATAAAGAAAGCTGCTGTGAATTAAAAAATGGGGGGGCAGCAACTTCGTCCCTAATTGTCCTAGGACAATTTCTTCTTTTTTAAAATTTGTATAAAAATTCAGTCTTTCTAAATGTGAAAAATAATTTTCCTACGGTTATTGGTTAAAAAGTTATTCTAATTGTTTATAAGCAAAAAATCGACATGTTCTTGCAAAATAATTTTGCCATACTTAGAATTATTTTTTGTCATTCTTGTTTAATTAAGTTATTAGTAGAAATCTTCTTCTTTCATAAACTATCCAAAGTATTACTGTAACTTTATCATTTTCTGACTTATAGTGTTACAAAAAAAATTAATTTGGGATAAACAAATTAAATAACTTTTAAACTATTTGACCAATTGTTATGAAATTTAGTGTGTAATTTAAGCACCAGAAGTCCCAGCATTCCGTGTAATAAGAAGATTCTAAGTTTATTTTTACATAAGTTATGAATATTTATAAAAACTCAAAATTTATGATTTATTTTGAAATTTTCTAAGCAACCAATAAGGATAGACATATTCAACGGAAGCCATATTGAAGTTTTTTATATGGTTTATGAGTTTCTTACTTCCAAATTTGTTTAAAATGCTTAGCCATTTGGCAATAAACGAAAAAAGCGAAAATTTAGCGTTTTTTGATCTTCAATTGTTTATAACTATGTATATCATCAAAATCGGCTGCAGGAAACATATAGGTCATTATTATAGATGTCCACACTACTCAAAAAATTTGGTTTCGGCCTGGAGGGGGTTGTGTCACCAACAGGCTATATTTTTCCTTATTTCTCTGAACTATCTCCAGGCCATTCAAAGCAGATCACTTGTGTTGTGAACATTTTTTCTTCCCCAATATTTCCAATTCAATACAAAGACGTTCGAATTTAGAGCGCCACACCTCCTTGTTCTTAAATCCAAAAAAATTATTTCAAAGCTATTAATGCCAATTTCAAAAGGAGAAAATTTCCACTCGTTTATCGTAGCATCAAGAGGACTTTTGACAAATGCTAAAGTTTGTAAGTTTGATAAAAGCTAATTTATCAGAATTTATCAGAATAAGATGTAGGTAATGTTTTTCTATTCTACCAAGTTTTTTTAAATGAAAATATTATTCGCTTTTGTGGATATTTTTGCCAGAGCCTCACCTAAGGAGCCAAAGAACCACATGCGGCTCCGGAGCCGCACTTTGCCGACCACTGGCTTAGAGCTTAGATGGTTTGCAAATAATAAAGTCCCGCACATCAGATATGAGTAGAAAACATGGACTTGATTTCAATACAAAAAAAAAAACAAAATACATACATGGTAGTAAGTAAACCCGAAATACTAATTACAATCTTCTATGAAAAAATCGGGTTTATGTCATCTTCGACTATCTGTACGTTAAGATTTTGCTGATTTTGGTTAGATGAATCATATTATATCGTATTAATTATCCTGTCGTATCCGGTCTTTAGTTATAAATGTGTTTGGACGGCTCCATCTCCTTCATTACCGCGAAGTCGCCTAGCCATCGCAGCCTACTTATTTTAATGGACCTACCAGTACCAATACTACATCAATGAATACGTGAAAACGTGAGAAGTCTTGTGCGGCTCTAGCACCATTTGTTATGGTTGTTCCTCAGTTTTCTAAATGCGCTTCATTAGCAGTGGCGGATCTAGACATTTTCCTTTGGGGGGGGGGGAACTTCCAGTGAAACACCAACCAAAAGATATATAAAAAAAATAAACCCAAACTACATAAATAGTCCATTAAAATGTTACATTTTTTAAGCCATACCTTGCATTTGTTAGAGGAGTCAATTTTATTTATTTAATGTGTAGGGGGGATCAGTAGAAGCTTAAGTTCAAATTTTTGGGGTCACCACCCTTGTCCCCCGGCCGCCATCTTGGAAATGGGGTGCAAAGGGATTTCACGCTATATCTCGTAAACTACCAACCCTACGAAAAATCTAATTAAACATAAAATGTTGCAAATTCAATTTTCTACAATTTTGTTTCTATTACTTTTTGTCGTCAAGGAACCAACTAAAAAGATATAAACAAAAATATGTAAAATTTTTTTAACAGTAGAATTAGGGCTGGAGATAGATGGAGATGCATGCAGTAGAATTAGGGCTGGATGGATGAAGTGGAAAGAAGCGAGTGGTGTGTTTGTGTGACAGAAAAATTCCAATGAAGCTGAAGGGAAAATTCTATAAAACAGCCATAAGACCGGCTATGATGTACGGAACTGAATGTTGGGCAGTGAAAAAGAAAGAGGAACAACGAATGCATGTGGCGGAAATGAGAATGCTTAGATGGATGAGCGGAGTGACAAAGAAGGATAAAATTAGAAATGATTATATTAGGGGAAGTCTAGGTGTGGCACCAATTGATGCCAAAATGAGAGAGCATAGGTTGAGATGGTTTGGTCATGTTCAACGGTGAGACGTTAATCACCCAATACGAAGAATAGCTGAAGTGCAGATTCCTGGAAGGAGTAGGAGAGGAAGACCAAAGAAGACCTGGGGGAGACGATAAGGCAGGACATGTTGGTAAAGGGGATTAACATTGATATGACCCAAGATAGAATTGTGTGGAGAAATGCAATTAGGGAAGCCGACCCCGCATAGGGATAAGGCAAAGAAAATGATGATGTAAAAATTTTTTAACAAGTTTCCTTTTGGATGTTTACTTTTTTTCAGTTCATTTTAAAATAAAATAACATTTTAGCAGTTTTGTAGAAGGTTTTTCAGCGAACAATTTCCACTATAAAGTTGTTTAATTCTATTTATTTATACAGGTTTTACAGCGCTCCAAACTTGACCAGATTCTCGAATGCTCGTAGGGATACAATAAAAACAAAAGTTAGGCTAACTTTTCTATCTATATATATTTTTTATTCATACAATTTATTATGATTTTAACATTCCTATGCTATTATTAATCTGTTTTCTCCCCACTATAAAACTTATAACCCTAAGCATATATAGAAAAGGCCCAAGAAGTTGTTTGAGGACAAATTCGCCGGTTCAGAAGAAGAATGACGCAACGACAAAATGCAAAATTTTTAAGAAGAGCAAAAAAAATGATTTTTGATATCAAAATCATAAAGTATGCTGAAAATTAGCCATTCACCACACCGTGGTCAGGATCTCGAGATAGAAGCGTTTTTTGGGGTGTCCCGCTTGTCTATGAAGTAACATAACTTTTTTGCTATTGTATATTTTGACTTAAAATTTTCCAAAAAACTTCTTCATGAACTATATTTTATTGTTGTGTTGGTTAAAATTATAAACTAAAAAGTTTGTCACTCACCTTTTTTAAGTAAACATGAAACTAACGAAATATGATGACAAAATGTTTAAAAGTTAACAACTCCTTTTTTAATGTGTCTAAACATTTTGGACAAATCTCATTGTTATCTACATACTTCGAAGATGACACAGTAAAATGTTCCAAAGGAAATATTTACAGCGACCAAAGATACTTCTTCTTCTTTAAGTACCGTGCCCAAATTTTTAGGCGTGGGTAGCTTCCATAACAATTTGCCGATATCGTTCTCGATCTTGTGCGGCATGTAACAATTGATCTGCTGATAAGCCAGTCCATTGACGAAGGTTTCGGAGCCATGAATATTTCTTTCGACCAATTCCTCTTTTTCCGTCGATCTTTCCATTGAGTATTAACTGCAGCATCCTGTATCTGCTATCTCTCATTATATGCCCCAGATATTTAAGTTTTCTCTTTTTTATCATCTTCATTAAGTCACCTTCGCCTTGACCTAATCTGTTTAAGACTTCTCTGTTAGAAATGCGTTGAACCCAAGATATTCTGAGCATTCTACGATATGACCACATCTCAAAGGCTTCTAATTTGTTCATCATGTTAACCTTCATGATCCAGGTTTCAAATCCATATAGTAATACGGATACACATAACATTTTAGGAACTTGATTCTTAGTTGTAAGTTCAGCTGAGAGTTGCTCAGAATAGATCTAAGTTTCATAAATGCTCCTCTTGCAATTTCTATACGAGTTTTAATTTCTTCATCCGGATTTAGTGACTCGTTTATCCAACATCCTAGGTATTTAAAATGGTTAACTTTTGTTATTGATTCATCACTGACAATTAGTTGCATAGGGCCGACGTCTTGTTTACTAACCACAAGTAACTTTGTCTTTGTTGCATTTACGTTAAGTCCGTTATTGGAGCATTCTCTAGTGACTCGATCTATAAGGAATTGAAGATCTTCGATGTTTTCAGCCATGATCGCGGTGTCGTCTGCATATCTGATGTTGTTAATAGTTTCACCCCCCGATTCGAACTCCACATTGTCCTTCCAAGGCTTCATTAAAAATTATTTCTGAGTATACGTTAACCAAAGTTGGGGATAACACACAATCATGTCTGACACCTCTTTGAATGCAAATTTTGTCTGTTTCTTTGCCGTCTACCAGAATAGAAGCTTCTTGTTTCCAATATAGATGTTGTAAAAGTCTCAGATCTTTATCATCTATTCCAATCATTTCTAGATATTGAAACAACCTATCATGTTGAACTCTATCAAACGCCTTCTCAAAATCTATAAAGCAGACGTAAATTGGTTTCTGTACTTCCCATGATCGTTGAAGTAATGTTAACATTGAGAACAAAGCTTCCCTTGTTCCCAATCCTTCTCTGAAACCGAATTGTTTGTTTCCCATTGTCTCTTCACATTTCTGCTTGATTCTATTAAGAATTATCTTAAGAAGTAGCTTGAGAGAGTGGCTCATGAGACTAATTAGTCTAAAGTCTTTACATGATGATGTATTAGGTTTTTTTGGGAGTGTAATAAATGTAGACTCTAACCATATCTGTGGCATCATTCCAGTCTCGTATATATGGTTATAAATGTTTATTAGTTGTGAGACATTGTCGTCATCCAGAAGTTTGAGCCAGTCTGATGGTACTTGGTCAAGGCCTGGAGATTTCCCATTTTTGCTCTGTTTGATGGCTTTCTCTACTTCCGCTTTTAAAATGCTAGGACCAGTATTCGTATACTTTGTGGTGTTAAGTGGTGGCCTCGTATCCAGGAAGAGCTCTTTTATATAGTTAGTCCATTCTTCCTTTTTTTCATCCAAGTCGAGAATTATTTTACCTTTGGAAGTGAGGAGTTCTTTTTCTCTGAGTGTAGGTAATTTCTTTAAGCTTTTTATGTATATTAAACTCGTCATGTTTTCTTTGTAGTTCTTCCATTTCACGACATCTTTGTTCCATCCAGTCCTCTTTTGCTCGCTTAACCTCGTACCTTATTTGTCGATATATCTCTCTATACGGAATCTCGTCTTTGTTTTTCCAATTTCTTCTTTGTTGAATAAGGTCTAGTATTTTATCGGTCATCCAATACTTTTTCTTTATGGAGTCTTTTTCTGGTTTCAAAACTTCGTTTGCTATGGTGACCATGGCGGAATTAATGATATCTAGATTTTGACCGATATTTTCTTGTTCAGATCTTTCTAACTGTTCTTTAATCTCACGATTTATCTTATTTTCGAACTCATCTGCTATTACGGCATTTCTTAGGAGTCGAGTATTAGGTTTCTTCTGCGTTGTGGGGGCTTTTATTCTTTTTAGTTTTAGTTTGAATCCAGACAGAGCAGATTATGGTTAGTTGCTACGTCTGCACTTGGGTATGTTTTTGCAGATGTAATACTGTTTCTAAACCTTCTATTAATGATAATGTAGTCAATTTGATTTCTGACTATCTTTCCCTCTTGATCAGCTGGAGATTTCCAGGTATATAGTCGTCTTTTAGGTTGCTGAAACAAAGTATTTGATATAATGCATTTCTCTTCTTGGCAGAACTGTATTAGTTTTTGCCCTCTTTCGTTCCTTTCTCCAAGTCCATACTTTCCGGTTATATCTTGTGTAATTTCGGCACCGACTTTTGAGTTGAAGTCTCCCATAATAATTGTAGCTTCATGTTTTTTTGTGCTCCGGAGAATTTGTTTAATTTCGCTGTAGAATTGCTCAATTTCTTCATCAGGTTTGTCAGCTGTTGGTGCATAGACTTGTATTATATTAATATTTAGTAGTTTATTTTGCAGCTGAATCATCATGATACGATCATTGAAGGGGACGAAATTAATGCATTAGTTCGATGGCTCTACTCGAGTTACTTGGGAACAAAAAAAGAATGAAGGAAATTGCTCCATGGGAAGCACAGAAAATGCATTTTTTTTAACGTATACCGATTGCATCTAAACATTCCGTATATGTATTTGGACCATAGGAGTTTTCTATTGGTTCGTTGCAGCACGCGGTAATATTTTAACCAATAGGCGGCGAGGTTCCAAACGCATACACGGAATGTTATTCGGTCCCAAATTCATATACGGAATGTTAAAAAATATCGTACACCGAAAAAGATAAGTTTTTTAGAGTCTTTTAAAAGGAGATTGGTTTTAAAATACTTGTTACTGTATTATTAAATAAAAATAAAACAATTATAGTATTTCGAATGTTATTTGGTGCGAAATTCATATGCGGAATGTTAATTATTCGTAGACCAAAAATGGGACTTTTTATTAATCAGTTAAAGGAGACTGATTTTAGAATACGTATTTTATTGATGTATTATTAAAGAAAAATAAAACAATGATTAGGTACCTATTTGGTGCGAAATTCATAAATGGGATGGTATAGATTTGAGAGACAAATTTCTTTATTTGACTAAGGTTTCGCTTTCTCAGAATTTTTAATGACTTGCACGTGTTGTTAAGTATGTTTAGATCTGTTTCAGCTATTCAATTCAATTCTGTTGAAGTTTAGGGCTGTGTGCTATCAGACGAAAATAAATGTTAACTTGGTTATAACGTTTGCGGTTGTGTTTTAAATATTATTTATTCTGGTTTATATATTTATTTTGGTCTACGAATAATTAACATTCCGCATACGAATTTCGCACCAAATAACATTCGAAATACTATAATTGTTTTATTTTTATTTAATAATACAGTAACAAGTATTTTAAAATCAATCTCCTTTTAAAAGACTCTAAAAAACTTATCTTTTTCGGTGTACGATATTATTTAACATTCCGTATATGAATTTTGGACCGACTAACATTCCGTATATGCATCTGGAACCTCGCCGCCTATTGGTTAAAATATTACCGCGTGCTGCAACGAACCAATAGAAAACTCCTATGGTCCAAATACATATACGGAATGTTTAGATGCATACCGATTTTGAACTTTGAGGGTTACATTTTCTCCAACCTAATTTTTGATGGGAATTTTGCTATTTTTGGCAATTTTCACACGTATAATCGATAGTTTTTATTATAATAATATATGTTATGAGGATTCTAAAGATATGAAAATTGGTGTGGAGAAAGAGGACAAAAAGGTGATGGTTTGAAAATTATGATCCTATTTTTTATATCTTTGCCGTAAATTTCGGTCAAATTTGACCGGTTGTATCTCAGGAACCACTCTTCATAATTAAACGTTTTTTCTTTTAGAAGAAGCGTCCTGCCACTGTCTTTCGAATACCGTTTTCAAAATTTAATTTAGCTTAATATTTCCCGAGATATTCTATTTGTTTATAAGCCAAAAAATTGTTTATAATTTTAAAATATTCCTGAGGCCGCTTAAATAGTCGAATTTCAATTCTGTAAGGTACATTAGATAGGTATAGAGTCTTTTTATGAAAAAATCATAGTTATTCTTATGCATCATAATTGGACCGCGTTATGTAATAGCGGATTAAGCGCCAAAATGTAGTTTTGAGATAAATCGGTTTAAAGATTTTAAATTTGTTTTTGGTACTATTTCTAAAATATAGTACTGACATGTTTCATATTTAATACATTAATGCAAATGAAAATGGACTTTTACATGTGCTAAAATTTTTTTAAAATAATTTATATTTTAAAATTATTCGATCAAATGTCGCTTAATTCATTAATGATTTTTTAAGATATGCATGAGTTAAGATCCGAATACCGGATTAAGAGACATATTTGGCGCTTAATCTGATGTTTCCTGACAAAGGATGTCTTTTAATTCGATATCTTAAACGTTAGTAAATATGTTATGTTTTGTAATAAAGAATTAACCGACTATTCGTGGCGCTTGATTCGTTATTACACTTACAAAGATGCGGATTTTTGTTTATGACAATGGATTATGTACCATTATTGGCGTTTAGTTCGATATTACAAATCCTAGTGTGAGATTTTTTTTTAATAAAACAAAAATGTCGCTTAATACAGACATTTAAAAACAGCTTTTTTTAAAAATTTTTTACAAAATCATATTTTTATACATAGATTTGCACCCTAACTGCAAGATGGCACTATTATCTCGATTTTGGACTTTTGGCGGTTAATCCGTTATTACATAACGCGGTCCAATTATTGTCGTTATTATAGCGACCGTATATTTTTAATTAACATTTCAATTGTTGCTAAACTGTTCATTCAATTTCCATCGGCTTCTGGAATTATAATATATACGGAAAGGGCTTTTACGTTACCAAGTTATTTAATTATTGATTAACAACTACTTATCTAAAAGTTTAGTTGAAAATTAAAGATTTTGTTGGAAAAACCCACTTTTTTCGGGGAAAGTTTTCGTCGAAGTAATTCGGAAAAACACGACTCTATGCAGAATTTAATTGCGGTGAATTTTTATTTGGATGTTTTTGGTCTAAAGTAAAAATCTTTGGAGTTATAGAGCAAAAATTGAATCTATATTATTAATATATACAATCATAAGATTCGATTCCAGCAATAAAATTGCTGCTAAATAACTTTTCCCAAAAATGGCCTATTCTCCGATAATCAGCCCAGACTAACTGTAAAGTGCATAAAATGCATCAAAAATTGCATAAATATAAAAATAAAGTCAAAATCAGTATACTAAGGAACACAAAGCAAGGAAATTTATTATTTGGGGAGTTTTTGGGGTCACTGAATGCGATTACGCCATCAGATCTGACCCTCGGATCACCTGGTGCATAAGGTCAGTCCAAGAGACGTCATCTCCTGTAGTTTCGATGGTTTTCGGCATTAAATCAATGCAAACGGATTACTAGCGGCTTTTAGGGGTCACTAAGAGTATGCTCACTAATATGCCATCAAAATTGACCTCCGGAGTACCTGGTGCCCAGGGTCGGTACTAAGGCACGTCATCTTCTGGAGTTTCGAGGGATTTCGGCACTAAATTGATGCAACTCGACTATTCAGGGGTTTTTGAGATGGTTAAAAACGAATATGCCATCAGAACAGACCTCTGGATCACCTGGTGCCCAAGGTCACTGCAAGGGACGTCCGTTTTGATGGCATATTCGTGTTTTGCGTAAATAATAATAATAATAGCTTTATTGCCCAACAGTTTCCCATTTACAGGACAATGATAAAAATATTACATAATTTATAACACCTATTATAGGTAAGATAAAGATTTAAGCAGTAGTACCAAAAAAATAACATTAATAATACAAGTTAGACTAAAATTAATATAAATTCAAACAGAAAAAGAAAATAAATTAATAAAAAAATAAAATAAAAAATTAGTGCTTATTTCAGACACTCAATAGCTACTTCTATGAAGTTCCTTTGAGAACATGAAAAAATGTCACAATACTTACCAATAACATTAAAATTTCTACACATTACATTAATAGGAGCCTTACATAGAATATTTGTACGAGCTCTTGTACACCTAAATAATACATTTGTTCTTAAATTTGACCTTGGAATATTAAAATTAATGTTTTCTAATATTGAAATACAATCAATTGCATTATTAACAAGTTTGTACAAAAAAATTAAAGATGCAACTTTTCTTCTTAATTCTAAACTACACATACTAAAACGATCACACAAGTAATTATTATCTACACCTCTAGCCGGATAAAGACCATTTACTTTAAACATTAAAAATTTTAGAAATTTTCTCTGAACGCTTTCAATTGCAATGTTATGACAATCATAGAAAGGACTCCATACAATACTGGCATATTCAAGTTTAGAGCGGACATAAGTATAATATAACAATGTTAATGACTTTATATTATTAAATGACTTACAATTGCGAATTAAAAACCCATAAGCCTTCAACGCTTCAGAAACTTTAACACACATATGTTCTTCTTAACTATGTAAATCCTTAACCGTGTTCTGCCTTTCTAATATTCTATCGTGACAACTATAGTTAAATACAAATAAACTTGATTTCCGAGAAAAAGTGACTACTTTACATTTTTTTGTGTTAAGTTGTAATTTGTTGCTGTTGCACCAATTTTCCAATATTTCTATATTCTGCTGAAGTTGGTTACAATCATCCAGCTCCCTAATAGTAGAAAATATTTTCAAATCGTCAGCAAAGCCCAGTCTTTCGCATAAAATATTTTCAAGAAGGTCATTAATAAATAGTAGAAAGAGCAATGGACCGAGATTGGAACCTTGAGGCACACCAGACGCAGCAAGATATTTTTCTGAGACATAACCATTATATGCTACAAACTGCATCCTTCCCTGAAGATACGATTTTAACAATAAACGAGCACTGTCAGTAAAACCAAATGTTGAAAGCTTACTAAGTAATACTTCATGATCAATTCTGTCAAAAGCCTTCGAAAAATCGGTATATATAACATCAACTTGGCCATTATCGTCAATAACTTCAGAAAGATATTGGGTAAAATAAACCAAGTTGGTTACAGTTGATCTTTTATTAACAAAACCATGCTGATGAGATGAAATATAAAGTTGAACAGAAGATAAGATCCTATTATACAGGGTGTCCCGAAAAGATTGGTCATAAATTATACCACATATTTTGAGGTCAAAAATAGGTTGATTGAACCTAACTTACCTATATACAATAGTGCACACAAAAAAAGTTACAGCCCTTTGAAATTACAAACTAAAAATCGATTTTTTTCCATATATCGAAAACTCTTCGAGATTTTTTATTGAAAATGGACATGTGGCACTTTTATAGTAGCAAAATCTTAAAAAAAAATTAAAGTGAAATTTGTGCACCACATAAAAATTTTATGGGGGTTTTGTTCCCTTAAACCCCCCAAACTTTTGTGTACGTTCCAATTAAATTATTATTGTTACACTATTAGATAAACACAATATTTTTAAAACTTTTTTGCCTCTTAGTACTTTTTTGATAAGCCAGTGCTTATCGAGATATTTTGAATATTTGTCGAATCCACCACATATTTGTATATGGGAGAGCTGTTAATAATCTGAAAATTTATTTATAATTTCCATTATTAGGTATATTTTGAAAAAGTAGCAACATCTCGATAAAAGATGACTTATCAAAAAAAGACTAAGAGGCAAAAAAGTTTTAAAGACACTGTGTTTACCTAATGGTACCACAATAATAGTTTAATTGGAACGTACATAAACATTTGGGGGGTTTAAAGGAACAAAACCCCCATAAAATTTTTATGTAAACATATTAAAAGAGAAGCCGCATCCCGATAAAAGCTGGCTTATCTAAAAAATACTAAGAGGCAAAAAAGTTTTAGAAACGTTGTGTTCAACTAATGGTACCATAATAATGAATTAATTGGAACGTACACAAAAGTTTAGGGGGGTTTAAGGGAACAAAACCCCCATAAATTTTTTATGGGGTGGAAAAATTTCACTATAATTTTGTTTTAAAATATTCCTGCCATAAGAATGCCCCATGTCCATTTTCAATAAAAAATCTCTAATAGTTTTCGATATATTGAAAAAAATCGATTTTCATTTTGTAACTTCAAAGGGCTGTAACTTTTTTTATGAGCACATTTGTACTAAGGTAAGTTAGGTTCAATCGAACTATTTTTGACTCCAGAATGTGTGGTATAATTTATGACCAATCTTTCCGGGACACCCTGTATAATACGATTTCGAAAACCTTTGAAAAATTAGATAAAATAGAGACAGGTCTATAGTTTTCTATTTCTGACTTCACCCCAGCCTTAAGTATCGGACACACCCTTGCTTCCTTCCATAGTTCTGGATACTTCATTTGTTGTATAGATAAGTTTATAATCTTGGTTAAAGGTATGACAAACGCACCAGCGCAATCTTTAATAAGAAACGAGGGAATCTTGTCAGGGCCTGATGTCATCTTATCTTTTAACTTTCTGATAGCAGCATTTATTTCATCCTCTGTAACCGATTGAAAATTAATTGATGTCATATATGGGTTTATTGGATAATTGCAACCACCTTCATCATCAGAAACTAAATAAACACTACTGAAAAATTCCGCAAAAGCATTTACTATGGCTTGCGGATCTTTGTAATCACTTCCCTCAAAACTCATATTGCCAGGAATTCGTGATGATTTATTTCTAGAGTGAATGTAAGACCAGAACTTAGTCTTTTGCTTGCGTCTATTTCTGTCGTTAAGTTCCTCGATGACTTCTTCTAAATCCACATGCTGTGCACTAGGTTGTATTTTCACATTTTCAGCTTTCAACTCTTGAATATCATTTTGAAGTGATATAATTAATTTTTTCAAATCGCTTATTTGATTGCCAATTACTCTACAACTTGAACAAGACCAATTATATCCTTTATCAGGATCACTCAGGACACGGAGTTCCTCAGATGTTATGTTAACATAAGCATGTCGATAATGTCTATTGCAGACCGAACATTGAATCATTAAGTTGGTTTTAAACGATTTATTACAACACATACAAATTTTTGAAGGCATGGTGTAATAAAAATAAAACAATAAATGAAAAAAGAGTAATACACTAGCACGCCACTGGAACCAGCGAAAAAATCCAAGCTGATTCTGTATATAAACAGTAGTTCTTTTTTGGTGATTATGTTTTAATTACACGACCAACGCAAAAAAATGCATTTAATTGTTTCACTAAATTGTCGATTAATAGTCTTTGATGGCAATAATTCAAATAAAACTTTAAATAAGTAAATACCTTATTTCCAGCAAAAATCAATTAAAAAGCACGGGAGCACCAATTTAACGTGTGTACACTTCTAAAGCTAAACAACTACTCGTAAAACTCGTAAGCTCGTAAGTAATCCGTTTGCATCAATTTGATACCGAAAGCCCTCGAAACTCCAGAAAATGACGTCCCTTACAGTGGCCTTGTTCACCAGGTGAACCTAAGGTATGTCCTGATGGCATATTCGTTTTTAACCACCTCAAAAACCCCCCGAGTATTCCAGTTACATCAATTTAGTGCCGAAATCCCTCGAAACTCACAGACGATGACGTGCCTTTGTAGCGACCCTGTGCACCAGGTACCCCGGAGGCCAATTCTGATGGCATATTTGTGTTTAGCGACCTCAAAAACCCGTAAGTATTCCGTTGATACCGAAAGCCCTCGAAACTCCAGAAGATGGCGTCCCTTACAGTGGCCTTGGGCACCAGGTGAACCTAAGGTATGTCCTGATGGCATATTCGTTTTTAACCACCTCAAAAACCCCCCGAGTATTCCAGTTACATCAATTTAGTGCCGAAATCCCTCGAAACTCCAGACGATGACGTGCCTTTGTAGCGACCCTGTGCACCAGGTACCCCGGAGGCCAATTCTGATGGCATATTCGTGTTTAGCGACCTCTAAAACCCGTAAGTAATCCGTTTGCATCAATTTGATACCGAAAGCCCTCGGAACTCCAGAAGATGACGTCCCTTGCAGTGATCTTGGGCACCAGGTGATCCAGAGGTCTGGTCTGATGGCATATTCGTGTTTAATTACCACAAAAACCCTCCGAATAGTCCAGTTGCATCAATTTAGTGCCGATATCCCTCGAAACTTCAGAAGATGACGTGCCTTAGTAGCGACCCAGGGCACCAGGTACTCCGGAGGCTAATTCTGATGGCATATTCGTATTTAGCGACCCCTAAAACTCGTGAGAAATCCGTTTGCATCGATTTAATGCCGAAAACCATCGAAACTCCAGAAGATGACGTCTCTTGCCGTGACCTTGGGCACTAGATGATCCGGGGTTTAGTTCTGATGGCGTAATCGTATTCAGTGACCCCAAAAACTCCCCAAATAATAAATTTTGTTCCTTAGTATACTGATTTCGACTTTATTTCTAAACAGTACAACCTGCCACATCCGGACCTGTCATATCCGGACCTCCACATATCCGGACGGTTCTGCCATCCGGATCTACCGAGAAAGGCAGTCCTGCTGTTGGACAACGCACCCTCTCATCTCAACCCAAAAGAACTAAAAGATGGCGAAATAAACTGTCTTTTTTGACCCCAAATGTGACATCCCTCTCTCAGCCTATGGATCAAGGTATTATAGAATCTATAAAACGTGTCTATCGACGAAAGTTATTGACGGCGTTGAGTACTGGAATGTATGAAGGAGAAAACGTTTCAGAGACTATAAAAGAAGTGATCTTGATATCCGGATTTTTTCATATCCGGATCGGTCTGTCGCCACATTGATCCGGATATGGCAGGTTTACTGTATTTATGCAATTTTGGATGCATTTTATGCACTTTACAGTGCAATTATGCATTTCCACCCATTTTTGAATAGTAGACTTTTTCCTGATGTCATCCTGAACATAATGCAAAAAACTGCAAGTTTCTAGGTGCTGTATTTAATAATTTATTTAGTCGGGTGTTTTTAGTGCTAAATGCCCTGGTCTATAGAAGAAAATACTCTCCATGGTTATAAAAGGGACTACGTTTTAGTGTCAGATTTTTCTAATTTGATATATTTTTAGCTTCATCACCTGAGGAAAATGAACCACCTATTAAAAAAGTAAAAGTTACTGTGACTAAAGAACGAAGAAAATTTGATAGTGAAAAGATTGTAGAGGTAAGTGTTTATATAACATTTCAAAAGTAAAATGAGTGTGGGAATGCAGATTTTAATATTCTACCGAACCAAAAACCTGGGCATCTTTATACAGTGCGCTGGAATAAGTGTTACCCCCCCCCCCCTATTAACTCTTTTATTTTTAGCACATAAGCAAAGCGCTCGAATAGGTCGATTTTTAAAATTATCATAGTATATTATGTATACCGTCAATGTTTCGAACTTTACGCGATCCCTCTTCAGGTGACAGGCATAACTTTAGATTTATTTAAATGGGAAAGTACAGCTGGTTCCTAAAAAAACTGATACAACTCTTAGTAAGATTTGATTATTTTGAGCAGTGTATTTGATTGGTCTCACATTATATTATATTTATCATGACAGACTGTTAAAGTCAGTTTTTTTTTCTTTTATGGCCTTTGGGAACTGTGCCCATTTAGCCAGCAACACTTCTTGAAATCGACGCCTCACCATACACCAAGACCATTACGAATCTATCTCCGAATCCATTACAAAAACAATCCAGGGTAGGTAAGGGAAAAAAAACTTTTCGCACCCAGATCGTTCAGGGTGACTAAAATAAAAAGTCAAATAAAACTAAACAAACAACTGATTACATATGTTAATTCATAAATTATTGTAATAATTATTAAG
Organism: Diabrotica virgifera virgifera; assembly: GCF_917563875.1. NCBI lineage: Eukaryota > Metazoa > Arthropoda > Insecta > Coleoptera > Chrysomelidae > Diabrotica > Diabrotica virgifera. The sequence continues at coordinate 150,485,741 of NC_065451.1, read as the reverse complement.
GTCTAAATTTTTATATTATTTTGAATTTCTGCATTTTATAAAGAGTATATAAATGATAGTTTTACATAAAATAGGGTTGTTGTTATCATTTTTATTATTACTAAGGAATAAAACAAACGACTTAACTCAACAATACCGGGTGTCCACTTATATTTTCCCCCATTTTAACTGCCTATAACTTCTAAACAGCTCAAAATAGAAATATGCGGTTTTCACTGAAATGTTTTATTTTCGTAAAAGTTTTGTCTGAATGAACGGAATTTTTTATATCGCTTTCAAATACCAAATAAAAAATGGCGGATTTTTGAAAAAAACTTTGTTGACTTTTTTTTAATAGAACACCCAGTATATTCTTTTGCAAATTGAAAGAAAGGTCATTCACCTATCTAGTGATATAAAATTTTTCAAAATCGGTTGTCAAATTACTGAGTAATTAATTTTTAAAATGAGAGGTGCAACGTGGATATCACATACCTTATGTGATTTCCACATTGCGTCTCTCATTTTAAAAATTAATTGCTTAGTCATTTGACAACCGATTTTAAAAAAAATTTTATCGCTGGATAGATAAATGACCGTTTTTTCAAGTCTTTAGGTAAATTACCATTTTTTATATCGGTTTTAGATAAAAAATGGCGGATTTTTGAAAAAAAAAAACGTTGAATTTTTTTATTAAGACACCCAGTATATTTTTTTGTGTCTTGAAAAAACGGTCATTTACCTATCCAGCGATATAAAAATTTTTAAAATCGGTTGCCAAATGACTGAGCAATTAATTTTTAAAATGGGAGATGCAATGTGGAAATCACATAACATAATATCATTTTGCTTGGTTATGTTATATAGGTATGTGATATCCACGTTGCACCCCTCATTTTAAAAATTAATTGCTCAGTGATTTGACTACCGATTTTGAAAAACTTTATATCGCTGGATAGGTGAATGACCTTTCTTTCAATTTACAAAAAATATACTAGGTGTTCCATTAAAAAAAGTCAACAAAGTTTTTTTCAAAAATCCGCCATTTTTTATTTCGTATTTGAAAGCGATATAAAAAATTCAATACATTCAGACAAAACTTTTACTAAAATAAAATATTTCAGCGAAAACCGCATATTTTTATCTTGAACCATTTAGAAGTTATAGGCAGTTAAAATGGGGGAAAATATAAGTGGACACCCGGTATGTATATTAAAGCAAGAATTGTAACCAAATTAAAAGATAACTGGGCACTATCAGAGGCAGCAAAACATTTTAACATAAGCAAGAACCACAGGTTTTATACTAATAGAAATTGGAGGGAACAAGAAACTCTCGAAAGAAAGTGAGGGCTTGGAAGACCAAAACTATACTAAATTTAGGTATGTAAAAATAAAATTAATATATCTCTATCAGCAGTGATAACAGCTTGTAGTCTTCGGTCCATCTGCGTGAAAGGAACTATGAAATTGTCTTCTTCAGAGAGCTCTTCCCAAACCTTGCTTTCATTCGAGACTTTCTTGTTCTCTCCATCTTTTATTAATATTAAAAAAACGGTTGTTCTGCTTACGTTAAAATGGTTCGTTACGGCAGATAGTCATCAACCATCTTCTAATTTCGTTACAATTCTTGATTTTAGTTCTTTGCCAGCATGTGGAGCCATTTTTGAGGTTGAACAGAATAAGTTATCTAAAAATTTTAAGATTTGGCAGGTAATCAGTTCTTCTTCTTCTTTTTTGTTTTTGGTTTCGCTGCAAGGCGATTACCAGCACGATTTATAAGCGATCTTGACGTAGTCTGGCTCTAAGCCATACCAAAATCGCTGACTATGTTCTTGTAAGGAAGCTTTTGATGAGGTGTGATGATTATAATTAAATGAGATTAATTGGGTCAGGTTCAGTATGATTAAAAATTAAAACATAAATTAAATGACAAATAGCAACCTAATATAACACGGATACATATAAACAGTTGAGCCTTGCAATTTGTAAGCTTATTTTGTTCATTGCTAGAAAACGCATTGCAGTTTATAAGCTTATTTGGTTAATTGCAAGAAAACGCATAATTACATTGACTGATTCTTCCGTTAAAGAACTTAGAATATTGTATATAGAGAGCGGTGTTTTGAAGTTCATGGAAATAAATTTTGTGTATATATCAAAATTAGGAATCACATTAATCGGGCATTCAAAAAAGATGTGGTTTAGATCCTCGAGACGACCACATTCACAAAAAGGATTATCTTTTATATTCATTTTATACAGATGTTGTTTTGTTAAACAATGGCCTGTGCGCATTCTAATGATGGTGGTAGTGTGTCTTCTATTTCTATATGGAAAATTTGAATACCAAGGTTTTGTAGGAAAGAAGTCTTGAATTGTTTTGTATTGCGAAGTCTTCTTCTGGACTAAAGATTTCCATTTTTCTTGGTACTCTTTTGTAATTTTTCCTCTGATGATTGATAGGGCATCCTGGGAATTCAGTTGTACTTCCATGGGTACATTCAGGTCTCTTCCTATTTTTGCCAGTATGTCAGCCTGGGTGTTACCAAATATATTAGAGTGTCCAGGTATCCAGGAAAGGAGAATTTTGGTACCATTCTCATTGGCTGAAGATATAAGTTTCTTTGTTTTTAGGGCCCTTATATCTGCTGAAGCAGATATGTTACATGTTTTAATATTGGTTATTGCATTGAGCGAATCAGAAAATATTATAGCTTTCTTTAGATGTTTTGTAGTTGCGACTTCCACCGCTTGATGTATTGCTATACTCTCTGCTTTGTAATCAGTTGTTTGTTTGTTTATTTTAACTGACTTTGACAGTCTGCCATAATAAATATAATATAATGACATACCAATCAAATCCACTGCTCAAAATAATCAAATCTTACTAAGAGTCTTATCAGTTTTTTTAGGAACCAGCTGTACATCATGTGACACCTCATTTAAAAGCTTCTGAAATACTGATTACAAAAATGTATAATACTTTAATCCTATTTGAGAGCATAGGTGCAAAATTTCGGTCGAATTCTTTTTAAATGCATTCTTTTTTTTCTAATCCTATGCAAACTACTAAGTATTTTTGAAAAATTTAAACGCAGAATGAAATATTACAGTATTACCGAGGGTCGAGAGTCCCTAAGAACTTCTATAATGTTTATTTTAATAAGTCACAGGGGTGAAAAAAAAGTGAAAATTTAGTCTGATCTTTAATTTCAAATATATAATTCAACAGGAAATTTTTGTTTAGTCTAATGGACTTCTAGCCCTCCGTAATAATGTAATATTTCATTCTGCGTTTAAATTTTTCAAAAATACTTATTATATTTCTCAGAATTCGAAAAAAATTAATTCGTTTAAAAAGAATTCGACCGAAATTTTGCGCTTACGCTCTCAAATAGGAGTAAAGTGTTATACATTTTTGTAATCAGCATTTCAAAATCTTTTAAATGAGGCGTCATATGATGTACTTTCCCATTTAAAAAAGTCAAAGTTATGCCTGTCACCTGAAGAGGAATCGCGTAAAGTTCGAAACATTGATGCTATAATATACTATGATTATTTTAAAAGTCGACCTGTCAGCGTTTTGCTTATGTGCTAAAAATAAAAGAGTTAATTAGGGTGGTAACATTTATTCCAGCGCACTGTATGTTTACCTTAACACTATAAAACGTTATAAAAGGAAAAAGTCTTATGCCTGGTTGCACCAACAGATCTTAAGCTCGAGCTTAGCTAAGCTCTACTTGTAGATAGGGCCTCCTTGATTATCACTTACGTTGCACCATAATTTTAGATTCTTACCTTATTATCAATTATATCTATTATTGTATTATGGCATTCTTATTGTAATATATTATAATTATATTATATTAATTCTTATGATATTCTCGACTTAAGCTTAAGATCTGTTGGTGCAACCGGACATTAGTAAATTACTAAGTAAAGCCGGATCCACATCAATAAAAAATTATGTTGTACATTGTATTTGACACAAATTTGCTCGTGTGCGTTGAAGTGTTGATGTTGACTGTGTGCCGCAAGGATTTATGCAAAAATATTTTCGTGACGAACAACACACGTTATCCTGCGTTGTCGGTTTTTCAGTCGACTTTAAAGAAATTTTCGCCGCACAGCAGTGTTAATGTGGACTTGATTATCCACTTGTCGCTAAGGGGATTCGGCGGTACAGCACACAAAATAAATATTTACGTCATAAAAATACTTGACCAGATTTAAATTTGTGCCGCAAATATTTTTTTTGTATTTTAAAATACATCACGGAGTTCGAGTTTGGCAAGCAAAGCGAGAGGTCGTGTGGCAGGTGTATTAGCGATAAGGTAATTTCGGATTCGAAACCTATCACAATAAAAACACCGGTTTTTTTAAGAGACCTATCGTTATCGATAATCGTTAAACTTAAAAAGCGTTCTTGTGCGAAATAAAAATAAACTTCTAAGTGTATAATAATAATATTTATATTAGTGCTGAGGATAACATTTAATTTAAAATGGCCAGTGGCGGAACAGGAACAATCCGAAAGGAAACCTATAGAAAGAATGAAGAACTATCTGATAGTGGCGACGAAGAATCTAAGAAGAAAAAATATCAAGAAGATAAATTATATTTTGAAAAGAGTAACCTGACGAGACGAACACCGAATAAAAGCAACGACACAAATGAAGAGATGATAAAAATGATGCGGGAAGTTATGTGGAAAAATGATGAAATGATGGCAGAAATAAGAACCATACGGAAAGACCAAAAAGAAACGATGGAATATATTAAGGAGCTGAAAGAAAAAAACGAAAAATTGGAAGAAGGTTTAAAAATGGCAAACAATAGAATAGAACAATTGGAAAAAGATACGGAGAAATAATATAGTATTAAAAGGCCTAAAACTAGATGCTACCGACGGAAAGCCTGTAAAGGAGTCAGTAGAACACTTCATAGGAAGAAATCTGAAATTAGAGGTCAAACTGAGAGGAGCGGTGAAGATCGGCGACCAAATCTTTGTAGCAGAAATGGAAAACCTAACGCATAAGCTGAGTGTACTAAAAAACAAAGGAAAACTGAAAAATCTACAGGGACAAAAGGTGTATATAGAATCAGATTTAACAAGAAAGGAAAGGGAAATACAAGCAAAAATTAGGAAAATGGCAAAAGAAGAAAAAGACAAAGGTAATACTACGAAGATAGGATATATGAAACTGGAGATTAATGGAAAGGAGTGGAAATGGGACCATAATAAAGAGAAACTTATACAAACTCACAGAAATATCGGGGAAGGGACTTCAAAAAACTAAAAGAAAATAATGAGACCGGACCCACAACAATGACGACCAAGGCAATGAATGGGAAAAGCGATAGGGAAAAAGATGATGCAAAGGTAAACAAGGATGAAAATAGGAAAAAGGGGAAAGCTAGTTTGCAGAAAAAAGGAGAGATAAAAATGGGAACATGGAATGTGAGAAGCATCAATGGAAAAGAGGAAGAACTGGTAGAAGATATGATAAGACAAAAAATAGAAATACTAGGAATAACAGAAACGAAGATGAAAGGAAAAGGTCTTAAGAAAATACACAAAGGATATTGGTTACTTTGGGTAGGAGCGGATACAAAAGAGAGAGCAAAAGAAGGAGTCGGGATAATAATTGCACCGAATAGACTACAACACGTTATAGAAGAAACATATGTTAACCAGAGAATATTATCGGTGAAAGAAGAAGAAGGAAGAGAAAGATAAATTTTTCGACGAGCTCCAAATGCAAATTGATAATGGGGAAGAAAACATAATTGTAATGGGAGATCTAAACGGTAGAGTCGGAAACAACAACAGCGGAATAGAGGAGTGTATGGGAAAAGAAGGAGAAGAAATGCTAAACAGAAATGGTAAAAGAATAATAGAAATATGTATGGAGAACAAACTAGTTATAACAAATACAAAATTTAAACATAAAGAAGTACACAAATACACGAGAGTACAAGACAGCAGAAACGAAAAATCAATCATAGATTACTTTTTGGTAAGCAGCAACAAATGGAAAAGAGTACAGGATACGAAAGTGAAAAGAGGCTCGGAGATTGGCAGTGACCACCATCTAGTAATAATGAGAATGAGAACAACAGAGGAAAAAGAAGAAAAGAGAAGAAAGGTAGTAAATGAAAAAATAAAAAGTTACAAATTAAAAGAGGAAATATATAAGAAGAAATTCCAAGAAAAATTAGATAATACTTTGAAAGGTAGGGCAAAAAATACAAATATAGAAAAAAAATGGGAATATCTAAAAACCAGCATAATCAAAGCAGCTGAGGAAACTTGCGGGAAAGCAAAAATAGCAAATACTAACATGAGGAGAACAGAATGGTGGACGGAAGAAATACGAGAGAAAATAAAGAACAAAAAAGACAAATGGAAGAGATACCTAAGCACAAAACCCCCGGAAGATTACGAAGCATATAAAGAAAAAAGGAAAGAGGTTAAAATAGCGGTGAAAGCAGGAAAGGAAAGGTCGTGGGAGAGATTTGGACAAAAAATTATAGGGAAAACCAAAAACTCTTCTACGGTGCATTAAAACAACTCAGACAAAAGAAAAAGCACATTATGCCGAATATAAAAGACAAGAATGGAAACGTACTAACAGAAGAAAAACAAATAATGGAAAGATGGAGAGAACATTTCAAAGAGCTAACTCATGTAGACAAGGACCACATAGGGGAGATACAAGAAAGGAATGAAGAACAACAAGTGGAATCCATAACGAGAGAGGAATTAGAGAAAGCAATAGAAAGAGTAAAACTGGGCATAGCACCAGGCAAGAATCATATCACTCCGGAAATGATAAAATTCATGGGGACAGAGGAAATGGATAGCATGAAAGAACTAATGAATGATATCATAAATAGAGCAGAATTACCAAAGGACTGGAAGAAAGACATTATATTACCAATACACAAAAAGGGAGACAAGAGAAACTGTAATAATTACCGAGGTATCACCATATCAAGTATCCTTGGGAAGGTATTAGCAAGAATAATAAAGACAAGAATAAAAACCCAAATAGAAACAACTATGGAAGACACACAGTGTGGATTCAGGAAGGACAGAAGCACGCAAGACCTAATATTCACATTAAGACAAGTAAGTGAGAAGGTAATCAAGAAAAATAGAGAGATACATATGTGCTTCATTGACCTGGAAAAGGCGTTTGACAGAATCCGAAGAAAGGACGTTTGGAAGACACTAACAGAAAGGGGAGTCGACAGACACATAATAGAAGTAATAAAGGATATGTACAAAAATAATACAAATACAGTAAGAACAAATAACGAGGAATCCAGAGAATTTTCTACAAGTCAAGGCGTCAAACAGGGATGCGTGCTGAGTCCACTGCTATTCTCAGTGGTACTGGATGAAGCGATAAAGAAAGCCAAGAGAAGAATGAGAAAACTAACATTAGGATACTGGCAAATGAAACAGACTCAACTATCGGAGCTACTATTTGCAGACGACATGGTATTGATAGCAGAAAACAGAGAAGACTTACAGAACAATCTTGAAATCCTAGAAGAAGAACTATCAAACATAAATATGAAAATTAATACAGAGAAAACAAAAACAATGATAATTTCAAATACGAGGAAGACACACGCAATAGAATTAGACGGGAAACAACTAGAGCAAGTGGAATATTTTAAATACCTAGGAGTAATAATCGAATCAAATGGTAAACAAGACATGGAAATAAACGAGAGAATGGGACGAACAGGAAGCTTATTTAACACTATGAAAACAACATTTTTTGAGAAAAAAGATATACCGGAAAAAGTAAAAACGGCAGTCGTTAAATCAGTAGTTAGACCAACAATCATGTATAGCAGCGAGACATGGACATTGACGGGGAGACAAAAATCCAGCGTCAATGCTATGGAAATGAGGTTCCTGAGGAAAATAGCAAACAGAAAGAGGACAGACAAAATACGAAACGAAACAATTAGACAAAACCTAAAACTAGAACCAATCAATGAAAAAATAGTAGAAGGACAACTTGATGGTTCGGGCACGTGTGTAGAATGTCGAACGAGAGGCTTACGAAACGAGTGTTCGAAACGAGAGTGCAGGGGAAAAACAAAAGACGAAGACCAAGAGTTATGTGGGTAGATGAAATCAGGAAAGAAGTCGAGAAGAAGGGATTGACATTGGAAAGTGCAAGAAATCTAACGCAAGATCGAAAAGCATGGAGACTACAATGCCAAACTCAACTCCACCAGCCTTACACCTAAAGGTAGAAAGGCTTAGGACTAAGTAAGTAAGTAAGTAAAATACATCACACACAAATTTTGATTGATGTGGACCCATCTTAAGGTCCGTCTACAGAGGCGGAACCCAGGTCAGTCCAGGTCAGCAATCCCCTAGTTGGGAGTTTTATTTTTCCATAACGTGAATCGCCTTGAAATTTACATATCCTATAAAATTATCAGCAACATAATACAACACCAATTTGATAACATTAAAGGGTTTTCACCCATGTATTTAGTAATTTAGTGGCTTAGTACAATCATTCAAGCTTAAAATGGATCCAAACCTCGCAATTCTAATTGCCTTCATCGATCTTCTTGGAAATTTGGAATTAGGTTCATTTTACCCTCCTCTTCAAACCTAACTTGGTCGCAAAGTATGCTTTTTATTTTTAAGGGGTGAAAACTACCCCTTACTCCAATAAATTTAAAACTAATGAATTAAAGCGGTAATGGGCTATAATTATTATGTTCAAATATATTAAATGTTGATTGTTTTGAGTCACGACTTTAATATTTTACAGCTCACAACCCTTAAAAACAACCCCTCATACAAAGATTATTTAAAAAATATGGTCAAGAAACATGAAATTTTTTTATTTTGGATCGTAATAGGAGAATTTTTTTTTCTTCAAGTACAAGAAGACACTTAAAATTTTTTTAATAATGCAACCACCAAAAACCACCCCTAAGAATGAAACTTGGAAAAAATTGGAATAAATGGAAGCAGTTCTAGACATCAATATGTTTAAGGTACATTCCATGTCAAATCACTCAGGCAAAAAATTTTGAATCTCCGATTTGTCTGAAAATTGGTATATAGCTTCTGCGGGACGTAAAAATAAGATATTTAAGGTCAAAAAATCTTCTTCTTCTTTTTTTCTCAAAATGTTATTTTATGCGATTTTACAGTGATTTGGTGTTTATTTAAACAAATTTGCATTTTCTGTCGTAAAGTATCAATGAAAAACATAATATTTTAATAGAACAGGGGTGGCCAAGCTTCTTAATAGTCCGAGCCACTTTTCACAAGTTGAAGTTTTTCGCGGGCCGCAATAAAATACTTATTCAAAAAGTATCTATGTATAGAAGGTATTTACAATTTTTTTAACAGAACTTTTACTTACTGAAAACCGAAATACAATTACGAAATATTTAAACTTAATTACATTTTTGTTTTCCTTCTTTTGATAATTCTTTAGAATTTGGTGATTAATATGTGACTTCTCAGTAATTCTTTTAGATGCTGGTTAGGTAATATTGATCGATGTTAGGATTTCACGAATTATAAAATGGAATAAAATGGTCCACACAAGTACGTTGTTCCTAATATGGAAATAATTCGACAAGCATTCTTTTTTAGGGTACCTTCTTGGATTCTGGTACAAATTTCCAAAATTCGGTATTCGGCGTAGTCTTATAGTTTTATTTTCGAGCTTGATCTTCTTGCATCTCTATTAATTTTAATTCTCCAGATGTTGTTTGGGTCGTATATTGGTAAGAATAAAAAATTCACCTTATGAACTATGTTCATTTCAAATGAATTCGGAAAAAAATGAAGAGACGATTTAACATATTTTAAGTCTTCAAATCTATTTTGGAGTTCGGTCAATATTCCTTCCGGCTTTTTTATATACCTACTCGTTAAGTTTTTCTAGTATAATATGGTAAAAAAATTTTTCTAAGTCGAGTAAAATGACTTAAATGCAAAATGTGTACCTAATACAAATTACAAATTACATCTGTAGCAAGAGTTATACAAAAATCGGTCTGGATTCGGTTGATTACTGACTTTTACATTGCGCCACTCTTATGTAATGTTCGTTAGCGCAGTTTTCGATATGTCATATCATTCTTATCTTGGATGGAAATGGAATTTGTTACAAAGTCTTTCATGTTTGTTGTCAGTAAATTAAAAGACATTTTGAAACACATATTATGGAACGATAATAATTTTTTTAAATCATATCTAATACAAAATTGAAAAATAACTCGGGTACAATCGAGAGCCACAAGTAATCCTTCAAAGAGCCGCATGTGGCTCGCGAGCCGCAGTTTGGCCACCCCTGTAATAGAAAGAACTCAAAAATGTCATTATATGGCATTATAACAAGTTATTTTGAATCAAAACAAGTTTTTGATCAAATTTTATAGTGTAAAAAACGTTAAAATACCGTTTTTTACATTTTCCTCCATTCCCAAAATACATTATTATCGATTTGGCTGAACATTTGCCTACAGATAGCCAAAAGATAGGACTTTAAGTGGTTAGAAGGATTTAAATTATATTTCAATACCAAAAAAGTTACATGCAGTAATATCAGACTCAAAAGTATATATTAGTCCAGTCGGGATAGCATTTGACCTTGAATGCCGAGCTGCCCAAAATTTTATTTTTCTGATCTTTAGGGGAGTCAATAGTAGCCTAAATTTAAAATCACGAATGAATTCCTCCGTTACGTTAGCCGCCATCTTGATTTTAAAGGAGAACCTTTTTTGCTCAATATCTCCGCCATTTTTAACTTCTCGACAAAAATGGTAGGAGCTGAAATTGTTCCAAATAAATCGTATTTACAATTATTACAATTTCTTTTTAACAATTTTTGTCGTGAGGTCGATATTTTCGAGTTAATTGTACTTACAGTAGACGCCTATATTTTTGACTATAATATTGCATGTAACTTTTTTGGTATTGTAATATAATTCAAGTCCTTCTCACCACTTAAAGTCCTATGTTTTGCCTATCTGTGGGCAAATTTTCAGCCAAATCGATTATGATGTATTTTGGGAATGGAGAAAAATGTAAAAAACGGTATTTTAACGTTTTCTACACTATAAAATTTAATCAAAAGCTTGTTTTGAATCAAAGTAACTTGTTATAATGCCATATAATGACATTTTTGAGCCCCTTCTATTAAAATATTATGTTTTCCATTGATACTTTACGATAGAAAATGCAAATTTGTATAAATAAACACCAAATCACTGTAAAATCGCATAAAATAACATTTTGAGAAAAAAAGAAAAAGAAAATTTTTTGACCTTAAATATCTTATTTTTACGTCCCGCAGAAGCTATATACCAATTTTCAGACAAATCGGAGGTCCAAAATTTTTTTTGCTCCAAAATTGAGTGATTTGAAATGGAATGACCCTTAAACATGTTAAATGTTTGTTGTTTTTTTTTTCAATGTAATAGTTCGATATTTTTATATGTAACAATCCTTAAAAACTACCCTTCATACAGTTATTAAAAAAATGGCTGAGATTATGAAATCATTTTATTTTCGATCTTAAGAGCACACAGTAGCGATCAACAGGTAGCAACAAACGCGGTCAAAGATTGCGAAAGTTCTGCGAACTTTCAAAAGTGAGGCAACAGTGCGTCTGTAATTAGACACTGACAGTGACGTTTATACTATCAAAAACAATAATTTATATACACATAGCGCGAAATGTTGCCAATTCAGTGACGTTCGATTTCTTGTTATAAAAAAATCGATTTTTAGTAGTTTCAATGTGACACAAAATCTAGGCACGGGATAAAAAGTTTATTTGAAGAAAGTGATTTTTTTTGTCTTTCTTAATGGCGGTACAGGCTCCTTTTTTCAATATTTTATTTAGTTGTAGAGTAATTTCCACATACTAACATATTTCTGAAATTGGGCTCTGTACCGCCTTTATTTTATTACGAATATATGTGTGCCAAATATTTCGACAAAATATTCAAAATTAGAGCCGCAATCTTGGAACGCGTTTGTTGCTACCTGTTGATCGTTACTGTTTGCTCTTAAATAGAAAAAATATATATTATTTAATTATAAAAAAACCTAATACATACAAGTTTTTAATTTGATTCAACCCCTAAAAACTACTCCTTATCATAAAAATTGGGGAAAAATCTTTTTGAAAGCTTGAAGTAATGGAATTCCGTAAGAAAATGAAAATTAACCCTTAAGCTCCTAGCGTTACATATATGTAACGCAGAAACCGCTAAAATCCTAAGCCTTAAATTCGGGAAGTGATTCTAATTTTAACTAGATGATGATACAAGACTTTCAAGGGACACTTGTTTACTAGTTTTCAGCAGTTGGTTCGAGGATTTGATCTAACCTGTTTATTTAGTTGAGTGTTTTATGTGATGGTGTTTATTATTTTTGGTAAAAATGGATCCCAAGTTTGAGAAAGTATATTTTTACCTTTCCTTTGTTATTATATTTTGTTTAAAGTGTTTTCAATTGAGAATAAATTAATGTCTTTTCTTATTGATAATATAAATTTTTAGAAATTTCATCCTGGTTTTGTAAAAAATGCCTATAATTTTTGGTGTTACATATATGTAACGCTAGGAACATATGGGAGCAAAAATCGGAACTATTGGAATTGTAACATATTGTTTGTTCCAGAAAAGGGTTTTCTCTTCAAAAAGCGCTGGAGATATTTGATTAATTGATGTTGATAAATATAGGTATTGAAACCCCAGAATTGAATGTGCTTACAGACGAGGAGTTTGGTGATGAGGAATATAATGATTTTAACAGGCTGTCCGAGAGAATTCTAAGAGCACCTATTTAACTTGTTTTACTAAATAGTGAAAGAGATTTCAAAATATATGATAATATTGACGAGGCTCAGCCTTCCAAATTATCAGCAAAAGCTAAAAAACTAGTGAAAGGAAAGTTGAAGTTGATCTTATGGACCAGAATGTAGCTAGATAGCAAGTAGTAATTTACTCTAAAAAATTCTATTTAAATTGATTTTAAGTCTATTTAAATTGATGCTGGACATAACTATGGACATAATGGTCTATTTACATTGATGTTGGACATAACTGAACATAATAGATCCTATGCCAGAACTAGAATTTCGAATATATCTAGTAACATCGGATCTTACGAAATATGGTACCAAACCAAACGATGCAGGCAGGCCATCTTCGTCCAAAGTAGTCGTAGATATAAGATATGATAAGATTGATCATCTACTTACTTATACTCCTGATAAGAAAAGGAGACGATTTGCAGATGAATGCTGTAGTTCATATGTGCGCACCACGGGTTGCAAGTGCAATGTGGGAGTGTGTATCAAGTGCAACATAGATTTTCATCTAGAATAACTTGATTATGATTTTTCATTTATCTAGTTTTGTATTTGTTTGTTAGTTTGAAATTTATAATCGAAAATATTTTAAATATGTTTGCTCCTATATCATCCTAGCGTTACATATATGTAACGGCAATTTTCTAAAAAATCAAAAATAATTAAGAAAAAAAATGTATGTATTTTGTTTTAACCTTCTCCTGAATGCATCAAAATAAAAAAAAATAAAAATTTTCTAAATAAATTAATTCAGGATCTTAAGGGTTAATAAATTGTTGCTTATGATATAATGATATTTAAAAAAATTGTATCCCATAAAAATATACGTTGGCGGGAAATTAAACTTTTTAAACTTCACATTTTGATGATAATGCAAAATATTTATTTTACAACATTAAATTGAGTATAAAATTAATATGATTTTTAAAGTATATATTATCAATAATTTCGTCTATTTCTTCTGCATCAACTTCCTTTTCTTCTTGGTCGACAGGAGGACAATTTTGGCAGCTATCACCAGAGTAAGAACCGCAAGATTGATTGCAATATAATTAAAATATGCGACACCCACAAGTTGAGCCACATTCTTTTTTGTAATTGCAAAATATCATTTTAGGTAGTTCTTCTAGTGCAGGAATATCCGTCATTTTGTTTGGTACCAAGGTGCCATTCACTTTTGTCCATCCCCGATCAGAAAAATTGAGAGTTTTGTTGCCCGATATGTAAATACAAAGCAGATACTGCATGTATAAAAGAATAAATACCCCAAAAACATCAAAATTTAGACGCTCCGTAATTTTCAAACATCTCTAGAAAAATGTATTTGGTGTTTTAACAATAACCCGGCTTCCCTTTAAGCTTTTTGCACTTACTCTCACATCGTTTTGTAGGGAATTTCATGAGCTATAAGCTCATGAGAGCTGCAATCTTTCTCGACCCTTTTCTTCAGAGAATTTTAATGGGCTAAAAAGACACACTTTGCATTGAAATCAATACTTTAAACGCTTATATCTCACTTAATGTATAAGCTACGTGAGTTATAAAAAGCAAAATTTTCAGTAAAAAAAGCTAAATTTTTGGTCTGAACACTTTTTTTCATAAATCCAATAGTTTTTGAGATATTTTAAAAAAATAACGTATTTTTTGAAAAATCGAAAAAAGTAATTTACTTAAAACAAGTTTTTCAAAATGTAATTGTTCTAAATAATTCAAACTTTTGGAACGTGTTGTCGGAACATAAATAAAGTTAATTTTACATGGGCTACGATTAATATTAATTTTGACGCACATGGCATACGTTTTACCGTCATTTTTCTTTTATAAATTCGAGGTATTTGACTAATTTTCGTCATAACTTGTTTAACTTTCATGCTAGAGGCTTTTCTCAAAGATTATTTTAAAGGTTTAAAAAAATACTTTTAAAAATACTGTTTATTCACATTTTTTATGAAAAATGAATCATTTTTCCGATATTTGAGCTCAAATCTTTGCATAAATTTACGAAAAACAAAAAATTCGTTTTCAATGACTCATGTTGCTTAATATTATCTAACAAATTTAATTTAACCTGACTAGTTTATTTTTTTATAATCTTCAATTTTAATAAGGATGATTTTTTCCTGATAACGCGTAATTTTCGAGTTAGTCGCGAAAAACTATTTTTTTTTGTCTTCAATCGCGAATAACTCAGAAATTATTAAGTTAAGTAATAGTTATTTATGTACCAAGTCAGTAAAGTGACTCTTTATCGAACGAGTCTGATATTACGAGCAGATGGAGCGAGGCGAGTAACAGACGAGTTCGATAAAATGTCTTTACTGACGTGGTGCATACAAAATTTTATCGCCAATCATAAAAAACAATAACACTTAGTACCCCTTACTTAAATCAAACCCTTACTTAATTACATAATTCTAATGAAAAAAGAGTGTGTGTACTTTGTACGCACGTAAGAAGTTATACTTCTATTATTATAATTTTAACGAAATAAATATATTTTAAACAGTTTAATCGTATGTTTATTTAAATATTTAACTAATTTTAATACTTAAAATAAAATACCAAATTTTAAAAATACCGTTAGTAGTTATGTGTTATGTCATTGTTTATGAAGTGTAGCGCAGTGAAAGTGAAAGCGCAGTTGCTTTTTCCTTGATGAATAGTAGAAAATCTAAATAAATATATGTATTTGCTAACAAATTATCAGTAAATATATATCACCGTCCTACATATAATCGAATTAACAAAAACACCATTTCATACTATATTAACATTAATACAAAACTTAAAAGATTTAAGAATTTTTTAAAATTTTAGATGAAATAAAAATTTCGTATGACAGTAATGACAGTGACAGAATGCTTTGGCATGATGGCCGATTTCGATAGTTGTTATCAATATTGAATACCCAATTACTAAATATGTAAAGTTTTGATTTATGTTTTATGAATATAATTGGAAAATATTTCACTGGAATTTTTGAGTTATTTATGAAAAACCGCTTTAGAACCTGCATTTTTTTCACAAAAAAATTAAATCTTTGATCCTTAATAACTCAGAAAGTATTGATTTATTTTAATAAATTCATCTACCAAATTTTGCTCAGAATTTGTCCCTTTATTGATTTATGTGGTTATTTTTAATAAAATAATTTTAACCCCCGAGGAGGAGTGACATCCATCCACAGCGTAAAAGCGCAAGTTAGCACCATGTCACTTTTGTTTCTTGATGTATGCTCTAACTACTCAGCAATTTTCATGAAAATAGATGGAGGTTCAACGAGATCGGTGGAGAAAACCTTCAGTGACTGCACTAAGTGTTTTCCATGAGAATATTTTATTTCTTGGCGCTTTCTTTTACAATTTTTTTAACAATTACATATTAAATAACTCATTAGTGTTAAAATAAGAATCTTTTATAGCTAAACTAAATTATAGCTATGCTGAAAAAAGGGATATTAGTAATTATGTGTGCAATATAAGAGGTGTCTTTAACTATTCTAATTGGGAAATAAGCCACAATTTAACTTGAAAAAATAAATGTATTAACGTTTCGACTTCCACTTCAGACGTCGTTGTCAAAATACAAAATCTTAATAAATTAAGGACTGTCTTTGTGTATGCATTGATTCCTGTACAAGTTGGAATCCATAAAATGCCTTTAAGTTCATTTTTTTGTTTCAGCATTCTGATGGCTCCATCGAAACACACATACAGTTAAGTCCTCACACACCTGCGGGAGATCCTCCAGAACCAGAAGAACTAATAAAGGCCATTCAAGATTTAGAAGTAAATATTGCTTCATCTGATGAAGTGGTTAGAGAGAGAATTGCTAAATTACCGAGAGAAGTGTCTGAGGTATCCCTGATATCTAAAATACAAGGTGAGTTAGGAGCTATTGTAATAGAAGTAATACCAGTTCGAGACCCTCGATCGCTAATGTGTTGAAGATTGTTCTGTGCTCTGTCTGCTATCTTGATGTCTTACTCCTATTTAGCTGTAATCCATACTCTTTACTTTTCTCCTTCAGGCGGTCATTATGTTTTCCAGTTCTGCTTTGTCTTTCAAATGTTACTTTTTGAGGAGTCTTCGAAAACAAGCTTTACTTTCTAGATTTACTAATGTCTGGAGATCTTTTAAATTTTCTGCAATTCTCCATCTAGTCTTCCTCCCTCTTGTCTATCATTCAAAGCCTCCCTAAATCCCGCATCCAGAGTATAGATTAAAAAAACTGGGTGACAAAACACAACTCTGTCGTACTCCACGTTTGATGGGCAATTTGTTAGTGAATATGCACAGTTTATATAGGGTGAGGCAGATAACTGGCCTATTAGAAATATCTCGAGAACTAAAGGCAACAGAATCATAAAAATTGGAATAAAGAGGTTTTGAAGGATGATCTATTAAACGGAAATATTTTCATCTCTTTGCTTATAACTTCGTTTTTTTTTTAATGGGACACCCTGTATATTTTTATATTTGTGGATTCTCCTCAATATCTTCTTTCTTAAAATACGAGGTTTTGTGATATTATACATTATGATGAAAAATACGTAAAATTTTATTAGGTTGGCCGTGAAAATATTCAATCACAAATCATTTTTCAGAAATAAATACATATTAATCCAGACTGATCCTTAAAATTACCAATAATGGTTTAGCTATCAAAATAGCTACGTAGTTAAGATTGTTGGTGCGATTAACAACTAAGCACAAATTAAAGCAGTTAGGTATAGGGAATGCTTAAGAAATAAAAAAGTACCATAAAATATCATTTCATTACAATACTAAAATACAGGGTGTTCCCTTTAAGAAAACTCAGAAAATACTCATTCCGAGTTTCGACCAACCCTGTATACTAAACTTAAAAATTTAGCTATTCTAATGATTCTTAACGATAGTAGACTATATTAAAAATCATTTGAACGTAAGTAGAGTTTTAGATGTCAAACTACTACAATTCTACAGGGTATGAATGTTGCTACGAAATTAATAAAAAAGCGTAATGATCTTTTAAAGTACCCTGTACAACATTACAAAACCTCATATTTTAAGAAAGAACACATCGAAGAGATTACAAAAATGTAAAAATATACAGGGTGTCCCATTTAAAAAAACGAAGTTATAAGAAACTTCCGGTATAACCGGAAGTAGCAAATAGATGAAAATATTTTCATTAAACAGATGACTTCAAAATCCCTTAATTCAAATTTTCATGATTCTGTTGCCTTTAGTTCTCGAGATATTTCTAATAGGCCCTTTATTTGCCTCACCCTTTACAGTTGTTGTTTTTTAATAACTGATCGATTTGACCGTTACTTGATGGAAGTTCATTTTATATAACAATAAAACACTGAAAACGTTTGTTTTTTATACTTCCACAAAATTTATTACAACTATGTGACTACAGCTGTTTCGGCTGAGAAAGGCACTCTGTCGAAACAGCTGTAGTCACATAGTTATAATAAATTTTGTGGAGGTATAGAAAACAAACGTTTTCAGTGTTTTATTGTTGTTTTTTATAAATTGTAAAATGTTTCGCCAAGATTTAAACAACTAACTTTCCTACGGAAACAATCGGGACTAGTACATAGACAGTTTGTCAACAGCAATCAACACTTATTAAACGGTTTTCTTTACTTCAATAGTTTTGCATCAAATCTTTAGACGTTAATTTGACTGACTTTTCTTCAATGCAAATGAATGAAAATTTGCAGACATATGCATTCACCGGAACAATACACGAATAGTCAATAATTTTTTTTATGTTTATTAATTGTTTAAATAAAAAAAATGATTTTAATGGAAAATGCTAAAATCCTCTTGTTTTTTACAATGTAGAAACTTGAAACTTTTACGGATTGTAGCTAATGATATGAATTATACATAATTTCACTTTTTACGTTAATTGTTGACGTTATGCTTCATAAGTAAACAATAAAGTTTCAAATTTTGAACGCTCATATATTTGTTTATATATTAATCGGCGTTTATTCGTGTCAAATTTCAATACGATACGAAACAAAACTTCAACCAAAACTCGAATTCAAAAATTCGTGTTATTATCATAGTCTTAGAAAAACCACCGGTAGAGACGTTTTGTGCTACAATTAACATTAGAATTCGTTTTGTCGTATTAATTAATTTAACGCTTTTCTTTAGTTCAATCGTTTGGGTCAAATCTTTAGACGTTAATTTTCAATGCAAATGACTAAAAATTTGCAGACATATGCATCCGCGGGAACAATACACGATTAGTCAATAAAAATTTTTTTGTTTATTAATTGTTTAAATAAAAATACGATTTTAACGTAAAATGCTTAAATTCTCTTGTTTTTTACAATGAAGAAACTTGAAACTTTTACAGATTGTAGCTAATTATATAAACTATACATAATTTCACTTTTTACGTTAATTTTTTACTTTGTGCTTCATAAATAAACAATAAAGTTTCAAATTTTTTGCCGATTCCGACTACTTTTCATGTTTGTACCTACATCATATGTTTTATACATATTTTAATAAACATGGCGATATATTTTAAAATTTGAAAAGTGTAAGACTAAAAAGTAAAAAAAATATTTTTAAGAACCGCTTTTCTTTAGTTAAGAGTGACTAAAATTAAACATAAAAAAATCAACGAAAAATAAAAAAATAAAAAAAATTGAAAAAATCACATTCATTAAAGAAAAACGTGGTGCGAAAACCGTTTATTCAATGAAGCTTTTCTTTGACGAATGTGTTAGATTTTTTCAATTTTTTTCTTTTTCGTTGATTTTTTATAATATGTTTAATTTTAGTCACTCGTAACTAAAGAAAAGCGGTTCTTAAAAATATTTTTTCATATTTTTTTATTTTTATATTGTTTTACAGATAAGGACACCGCTGAAAAGTTAAGCAAACAAGTGACGGAGGCTGTCCAATTACTTAGTGAATACAACAGTAGGTTAGTTTGTGAGATGGAACACAGAAAAAGGGTGTCAGTGATGATGACAGATTTCTTGTACGTTCAGAAAGAATTACTGCAACAAGCTCATGTAACCTTAGATGTAAGTATAATAAATGGGTTTGATACAACATTTTTAATTGTTTTAAAATTCATTATCATTTTCATATTATTTAGGAAGTCTGCCTTTTTAATTTAACATGTGTTTGCGATTATTTTTGAATGATTCTAATTTCCAATCGTATAGTAAGATTTTTCATCACTTGTTTAGAATAGAATAGAAATATGCTTTATTGTCACTGAAAATTTTTACAATTTTATGAACAAAGCTTACATTATAGTCAAAAGAAAAATAATATCAATAACAAATAACAACTACAATTTACTAAAATTAGATAAATCGTCAATATACAGTACAGTCGGAAAAATGAAAGATTACCCATGAACGATCATATCAATCAATTATTTTGTATTTGCTGTATTTGCAATCAATTATTTTAGAAAAAGACAGCAAATACAAAATAAGTGATTGATGTGATCGTTCATGGACAATCTTTCATTTTTTCGACTGTATATAAGGTATAAAAGCAAAGACAAAAACAATTTATTGCAAAATTTATATAAATTGCAAATTGAACATACTTAAAACAAATAAAATACAACATTAGGAACTGATAAGTTTGAGCTACTGCGTATGAAACCCAATTTTCTTAGTTATTCATTAAGAAATTCTTCTATTGAATAATATGGTCTTTTAGATAGATAGGCTTTTGTCATTTTACGGAACTTTGGGAAAGATGTTGCAGATTTAAGTTGTAAAGGGAGATGGTTGTAAAGGTTTTTTGCGGAATATAATACAGATTTCTTTAGTAACTCAGTGGATGGGATCGGTAAATAAATATCAAAGATTGAATTTCTGGTGGAGTAAAGATGATTGGGCCTTGCTGGAAAGACATAAAGGTGTTTATGAATTAAACAAACCGTGTCTAGGATATATAAAGATAGAAGTGTCAAAATTCCGTGATCTCTGAAGTAACTTCTGCAATGTGTAGATCTTCTGAGGACAAACCGATATCTTATTGCTCTTTTTTGCAATTTAAAAATAACATCAAATTGAGCAGCTGAACTAGAACCCCAAAAAGGAAGACCATATCGAAGATGAGACTCGAACAACGAAAAATATGTTATTTTATAAGATGCTAAATTGAGTTCCCTTGAGACAGATCTTATTGCATAGTAAACTGAGGCGAGTTTCTTACTTAACGAATCGATATGAAGGGACCATTTGAGGTTGCTGTCTAAAAAAATACCAAAAAATTTTACAGAATCAACGGTACTGATCTGGCTGTTATTAAGAGGCAAAGGTTGAAGAGCTCCAGGATAATGCTACTGTTTTATCTACGTTAAGAGAGAGTAAATTAGAGTCAGACCAGGTCTTTAGCGTCAGCAGATGCGAAGTTATAATTTCATGAAGAGATGCAATAGTTGAGTTGCTCCAATTGATACTGGTATTATCAGCAAAAAGAACAATTTTCCCATCGATTTTTAAATTAGTGATGTCATTTATAAAGATAAGGAACAGAAGAGGATCCAATACTGAACCTTTTAATTCTGTCTACAATCAGATTATTATTATACTGGGAATAATCTACTTATACACTATGATACTGGTAATCAATTTTAAGTATTTTGTTCCTGTTTAATTACGACTTTCCTAGTTTTGTCAACTGTCACATTTAAGAAATTGAACTATAATAAACTTTTAGTTGTGCAGCTAATGCTAATGTCCAATTGTCACGAGGATACAAATCGGCAATTTTAAGCGCTCGGGTGTAATTCGGTAAGGTTATTTCATAAATAAAACTGTATTTATAAATAATTTTAACTAATATTTTATTGATATTTTTCAATAATACAAGAGTAACTTTTAGTACTAAAATACCTCATAATTCTAGTGTCAGAAATGCTTAAAAATTAAAGACAAAATGTTATGCTATAAAATAACCACCTAAAGCATAAAACGGAAGCATAATATGACAGTACTAGAAATTCGGAATTTATGGAATCGATTTTTCTCTGAAAGATAAATAGGCGTACCAGCTTTCTGTTTTCTAAATAGAAGCATTCTGGAGGTATTAATAAAAGGAATTACAAGACGCCATCTTCAAATAGGTCTAGCTCCCTTAGGAACCATTTTTGGACTAGGTGAATTGGGATACATTGTCTTGAAAATTATCTGAGAAATCTCCGGTCTTCGTTTGTCAGAAGAGTTTCTGGACACCCCTGTATATAAGAAACCAGACAACCAATAGAAATACGTCTAATACGTATAAAATAATATAACCAATTCACTGGGTTTTTGAATTAGTATCTCACCCTAGTAGTGCTACCTATCTACAGGGTGGGGCATTATTGTGACAAAGTCCAATTACTCGTTTGTCGTAAGAGATACGAAAAAAGTTATTTACATAAAAGTTGGGGCACGGATAGTACCATAATTTAAAAATATTTTCAGATATACAGGGTCACCCGTATTGACAGGGTGATGTTTTTTTAAATGTTCGGGAAACTTATGTTTTTTTAAATGGAACACCCTGTATATTTTTGCATTTCTGGATTCTCCTCGATGTCTTCTTCTTTCTCAAAATGTAGGGTTTTGTAATATTATACGAGGTGGTTTAAAAGATAATTACGTTTTATTGTTACTTTCATAGCAACATTCACACCATGTAGAATTGTAGTGATTTGACATAAAAGTTTCTATTTGTGGTCAAACGATTTTTAATATAGTCTACTGTTGTTAAACATTAATAATATAGCGAAAAGTTTAATCTTAATATATACAGGGTTGGTCAAAACTCGGAATGAGTATTTTTTGAGTTTTCTTAAATGGAACACCCTGTATTTTAGTATTCTAATGAAATGATATTTTATGCTACTTTTTTATTTCTTAAGCATTCCCCATACCTAAGTGCTTTAATTTTTGAGTTATTCGTGATTCTTTAATCCAAACAATTGCAACAAAAATTACGTGAAATTTTATTAGGTGGCTGTGCAAATATTCATTCAAAAATAATTTTTCGAAAAAAAGTAGATATTAATCTAGACTGATTCTTAATTTATTAATTTTGGATGAGATATCCAAATACCTACGTAGTTAAGATTGTTGGTGCGTAAAATATTAATAATAACATACAAGATTCTACCTAGTTGGCTATGACAATAAATTTGCTAAAACATTTGACATTATACTTTTTTATAGTTCCAGTTGCTTTGTTACCATTACTAATATGAATTTTTCTTATGAGTAACTGATCAAAATGGTTTTTTTGCTAGGAGAGTATAACAAAAATGTGCTACTAGCAATAAGAATTTTTTATCAGCAATTCCCTGATAGACGAAAGCCAAGAAGAGAAACTTTTGAAAGTAGACTAAAACGATTTCAACAGTTTAGGTCTAGATAGTTAGATCATAAGAACGTTCTTCCTAATATGCAGATCCTCAGTTACACTAAGGATTACATTTAATTTATTTTATTCATTTACAATTTATTCGATCAGGTTACTCGTAATTTATCCAGTCCGTTGAAACGGTTTTAGTATACTCTCAAAAGTTTCTCTTCTTGGTTTTCGTTTATCAGGGAATTGCTGATGAAAAATTCTTATTGCTAGTAGCACATTTTTGTTATACTCTCCTAGCACAAAAACCATTTTAATCAGTTACTCATCAGTTATTTATTAAAAAAATTAATATTAGTAATGGTAACAAAACAACTGGAACTATAAAAAAGTATAATCTCAAATGTTTTAGAAAATATATTGTCATAGCCACCTAGGTAGAATCTTGTATGTTTTTATTAATATTTTACGTACGAAAAATTTTAACTACGTAGGTATTTGGATATCTCATCCAAAATTAATAAATTAAGGATCAGTCTAGATTCTAGATTAATATCTACTTTTTTTGGAAAAATTATTTTTGATTGAATATTTGCACAACCACCTAATAAAATTTCACGTAATTTTTGTTGCAATTAATGTTTGGATTAAAGAATCACGAATAACTTAAAATTTAAATCACTTAGGTATAGGGAATGCTTAAGAAATAAAAAAGTACCATAAAATATCATTTCATTAGAATACTAAAATATAGGGTGTTCCATTTAAGAAAACTCGAGTATTGACCAACCCTGTATATTAATATTAAACTTTTCGCTATATTATTAATGTTTAACAATAGACTATATTAAAAATCGTTTGACCATAAATAGAAACTTTGATGTCAAATCACTACAATTCTACAGGGTGTGAATGTTGCTACGAAATTAACAATAAAACGTAATTATCTTTTAATCTACCTCATATAGGGTGAGTCATGAGGAACTGTACATACTCCTACCTCGTATAGAGGCCCATATGGGGAATAACAAATGACCATTAAAAAGTGTGTGCTCCCATTGTTTAATAATATACAGGACGAGTTTCGCATTTTGACAGAAGTTTATATTAGTCATAATTTTTGAACGGTCAGATCGATGTGTCTCTTATTTTGGTCAATCGTTACACTATTACCACCTAATCAACTGATTTATTCAAACAAGGAAAAAATCAGGTCCGGCTTTAAAAAATTAGTTCGTTTGGGTCTTAGAAAAAATTTCACCCTGTATACGCTTTTTGAAAACTCTAATATGAATTTTACAAATTAGACAAATAGGCCATTAAAATTGCATAATTATTTTTTCCCCACACATTACTTAATTTTTATTAAAAAATCAAATTTGTCAAAATCGCAATTTTACCATAAAAATAAAAAAAATTCAACAACGTTTTTCTTAAAATTAAAAGTTTCACCATTTTTTTTTTCTATAACACGTCTAGATCTAAAACTCCCCATAACACTTCTCTTTGGACTCTATTCGCGGTGTGCAAGTACTTGGAAGGGAAACGAGAAACGACCGTGCGCGAGTCGCGGAGAAATATTGCAACTATTTTAAATAATTCATATTGTCTATTGAAATTGTCAAATTGACGTATATTTTATACCTTCTGTCATTAAAGCAGAAAAATTATATATTGCTCCACAATATTGATATAATATGCAATTATTATATAAAGGTAAATTTAATTAATTGTATTTTGCTTGCAGTACTGCATTTTAATAACTAATTTTATTTACTTACAATTCTTTACGTTTTCTGTACATAACCTGAACCTTATTTTTTCTTCTTATTATTTTTTTGGACTATGGCCTTGACAATTATCCAGTAACCAGGACTAATATAATTGGCCAATATAATTAAAAGTGCGAATAAAAGTACAGAGCGTAGAAATAGGGGTCGCTTTGCCGAACTCGCACGGTCCTAATGGTTTAACATAGACGTGATCAAATAGATAAATTTTAAATTTTTTCACTTAATTTTTGCGATTTAACTTTGCAGTTCTCGAAGCTGCAACTTTTATTTTTAAAAATTCATAACTTTTACGAGAAGAAGACTGAAAGTCTACAACAATGACGAAGCAAGTTTTCAATCCTAATAGTAAATTATTAATATTGAAAAATATTAAAAATCACTAAAAGATTTTTAAATTGAAAACTTATTGGTACATTTTCATGGTAACACCTCCAAGACTTCTATAATTTGCAAGTCATATGGATGCTGCAGTGAAGACGAGAGGGAAGGAATTCTACACTTTGCAATTCACATCCCCCGTCTGCAGCCGGCAAAGTTCCAACTGAAAGATGCACCTGGTTACTCTACGGAGTAATACGAAAATAAAATAAAAATGTGTACCATTTTTATTCGGTTGCGAT
Organism: Diabrotica virgifera virgifera; assembly: GCF_917563875.1. Classification (NCBI taxonomy): domain Eukaryota; kingdom Metazoa; phylum Arthropoda; class Insecta; order Coleoptera; family Chrysomelidae; genus Diabrotica; species Diabrotica virgifera. The sequence goes on along the minus strand of NC_065451.1, from coordinate 150,460,114 downwards.
GCGAAGGCAAACCAATCTTACTTTTTAATTAGAATACGGAGTGCAGTCCAGTTCCTTTAACCGCGATTTTCTGCTCTTATTGGAGCTTCATCAGAAGAAACGTAGGCACTGTTCTCCATACTCCAACTAAATTGCATCGAGAGGTTTTCCCACACATCGCAACCAAATGGATGATAATAGGTGGCTAGCGCCATCTGGCAATTGAAAGACGAAGCAAGTTTTCAATCCTAATAGTAAATTAATAATATTGAAAAATATTAAAAATCACTAAAAGATTTTTAAATTGAAAACTTATTGGTACATTTTCATGGTAACACCTCCAAGACTTCTATAATTTGCAAGTCATATGGATGCTGCAGTGAAGACGAGAGGGAAGGAATTCTACACTTTGCAATTCACATCCCCCGTCTGCAGCCGGCAAAGTTCCAACTGAAAGATGCACCTGGTTACTCTACCGAGTAATACGAAAATAAAATAAAAATGTGTACCATTTTAATGTGTGGGAAAACCTCTCGATGCAATTTAGTTGGAGTATGGAGAACAGTGCCTACGTTTCTTCTGATGAAGCTCCAATAAGAGCAGAAAATCGCGGTTAAAGGAACTGGACTGCACTCCGTATTCTAATTAAAAAGTAAGATTGGTTTGCCTTCGCATCGCAACCGAATAAAAATGGTACACATTTTTATTCTACAACAATGGTTAATACAATGGTATTTGACAAATTTGATTTTTTAATAAAAAATTAAGTAATCGTGTGGGGAAAAAAATAAATATGCCATTTTAATTGCCTATTGGTCTAATTTGTAAAATTAATATTAGAGTTTTCAAAAAGCTTATACAGGGTGAAATTTTTTCTGATTGAAGACCAAAACGAAATAATTTTTTAAATCCGGGCCTGATTTTTTTCTAGTTTGAATAAATCAGTTGATTAGGTGGTAATAGTGTAACGATTGACAAAAATAAGAGACACGTCGATCAGACCGTTCAAAAATTATGACGAATATAAATTTCTGTCAAAATGCGAAACTCGCCCTGTATATTGTTAAACATGGGGAGCAGACACTTTTTAATGGTCGTTTGTTATTCCCCATAGCAGCCTCTATACGAGGTAGGAGTATGTATAGTTCCTCATGACTCACCCTGTATATTACAAAACCCTATACATTGAGAAAGAAGACATCGAGATGAATCAAAGAATGTAAAAATATACAGGGTGTTCCATTTAAAAAAACAAGTTTGTGTCACCCTATCAGTACGGGTGACCCTGTATATCTGAAAATATTTTTAAATTATAGTCATATCCGTGCCCCAACTTTTACCTAAATAACTTTTTTTTGTATCTTACGACAAACGAGTAATTGTATTTTGTCACACTAATGCCCCACCCTGTAAAACTATATAACAACATTTAGAATTTATGATGCAGATAAACTATCTAATTGATATCTAATCTCATTAAGGGGGTGATCTAGGTGGGACTGTCTCGAAAATATTATTGATATGACAGGTCGACTCAGCGTGAATAAAAAGAGTATCTTGGGTAAAACCAGGAACAATAATAGGCGGTTGAAGCGTAGCTCTAGCCCTGTTACCTTCTTTGTATACCGTAGAGCGTAGACCCTAGATATAGCAGACTACTCTGCTATAATCCTAACGACGCGTCAGCGGTATAAAATGGAGACTATTATTATAATACCAATTTGTCTATTCCTCGTAAAAAGTATTTAACATGCTGGTAAACTGGTATGAACGAAATTTGATTTTGGCGTCGCTATCCTCTGCTTCACCAAATATCCGCTTACTATTTCAGCAACTTGGTGTGGTTGGTCCTCGTGAATAGCGTGTCCAGACTTCGCCAGTACTTGAAATTGAAACTTGCCTTGCATGTGCCCAACTGTTAAAGTAGTATCCAGCCCGTGTATGTTCGCCAATAGAAGCAGCTTCGGAATGCGGAGATCTAAAAACTTCTGTGAAAGTCCCTTGAACCAGCCTGGCCAAAATTTTTCGGTTTTGCTGAGGTCAATCCGCCATGTATATGGTTCGCCATCTTGTTCTGTCCTGACAGAGATTGGAGTTTTGAATGTTTCAGTATTTTGTGATTGTGGAAGTGGAGGTTTTCCACTAATGCTACAGATGCCATCTTCTGCTTCGTTAACTTCGATAATATCTTCGATGGAACAAGTGGATGGTATTTCTTTAGCAGAAGAAGCTACTGGTTCTTCAGCGTTACAATCATTTGAAGCCAACTTACCGGTTTTTACTCTAACTAATTGTCCAGGCATAGATACTCTAGCTGCCTCAATATTATGAGTTTTGCCTCTTTTGTAATACCACTGGATAGCATGCTGAAGACTCTTGAATTGAGTTGGTCTTCCTCTAATAATACTTTGCATAGATGACAATGCATCAAGAGCTGTTCCTTCGACCACATCAATGACACAAAGTCCTACAACAGCTTCAATGTGGTAAGCAGCCTCTACAGCTATAGCACCTCCCATGCTATGACCTAACAATATTATTGGGGATGTATTTCTTTCAGTCACTTTTGCAGCCATATCCACGACATCGTTTGATAACATTTCCAATGATAGGTTAGAGTCGTCGTTGGTAGACGTATTTCCATGACCTCGTAAGTCTAGTGCTACGACTTGGCAATTTATCATCTTTGTTACTTCTTGTGCAAATAATGCCCAAGTCAATCCAGAATAGCCACCGCCATGAAGACAAAGTAAAATTGGCCCTTCGCTACCTTTGGTGTAAACATGAAATTCACCATTTGCTAACTGAATAAGTTCCTCTTTTTCAAAGTATTCTGACCATTTGATAGGGCTGAAATCTTTTGCTAGACCAAAAACTCGTCCAGGTGGTTTGCCATGATGAGCATGTAGTATTCTTCTTAAATCAGACATAAATTATTTTTTGTTTCACTAGTAAAGCGTACTAGAATTTTTTTATGAAAATATTTTCAAAATTAATTTGACGTCTAATCAAATTTTGAATTTGATAGACCCTAACCTTAATTTTTGTAGTTGTCAACTTAAATAGGACATTCCAAGACTTTGACGTTTATGAAACCGTTGGGAGTGAAACTGTCAAACATTGTATTTGTTTATATTTCGCTCTTGCTCGTGTAAAAGGAGATAAGTCCCAAAAAGTGTTAAATGAGATAACTTCACAGAAGATCATGCTATACCAATATGTAATTAGTGTAAATGGATATATGTGTAAACACTAGCTTTGTTACCAGTCAACGTATATTGTGCTAAAATGAATAAGTACAAAAGTTTTAGTGCCGCTGGAGATACTTCGAGTTATCTCATATTACACTTTTATTGTGTTTGGCGCCAATTGATTCCCTCGACTTAACTCATTGTACCGGGTGGTCCAATAAGCCGATCTCTCGGCTATATATCAGAAACTATTCATGTTATAACTTTAGGAGAAAAAATTCCTTAGTAAAAGTGGCCAAGAGAAATCGCTGGAAATAACTTTCAAGTTTCTGGGTTAACCGCTAGGGGGCGTAACCTGTGAAGAAAAATTTGAAAACCAGTTTTTTGTGAAATATGCCCAATTATACAAAGTGTTAAATAAGTAAACTAGAAAGAGGCCTAAATTCTGCACAAAGTTGTTCAAGTACTTTTTTTTTATTTGTTCAAATATAGGGTGGGGGAGAGTGGGAAAGTATTTGTGGATAAATACCTATAACTTTGGTTGGATCAACCGATTTTAACGAAATTAGTGTCATTAGAAATAGCGTGGATGAATTAGTTTACATTTACTATAAAATAATTGCATTTAGTTTTAATTGTCATAGGTAGAGGGTACTTTCGAATAGAAAAAATTAAAATTTGTTTTTCTTCAAAATGTTTAACGGAAACACCTATTTATTGTAAATTATAATGGAACTGGATTAAATTCCTAACAAAATGGCGCAAACCGCATGTTGATAGCTTTTGTCAAACTAGAGATATGAATAAAAACGCATAAACATAAGTAAGTATAGTATTGACTCACCCTGTTTTATAAATTAAATTAAAAAATAAGTCAGTAGGTACTTTCAAATTTTTTTATAGCAGAAGAATCTCAATGTTGATACCTATTTTGACCATTGTTATTTCATACGATTAAAAATAGTTTTTTCGAAACTAAGTAGGCTATGACAATGAATTTGACGGGAAGTTCATATTGTTTATTTATTGACAGCAGTCAAAACATTGTTAAGAAGTGTTATATTATAACTCGAATTGAAGATTGCACTTTTTCAATAGATATTAACATTGGTAATATTAGTAATTAATTATCAGTACTAATAATTCGTGATGAGTATATCAGATGCAGAATTGTATGATATGATTGCAGTTTATTTCGAATGTCACCAAAATGCCGCTATTGCCTCACGTATATATTCTGTAAGATATCCTGACAGGAGGCATTATGGCAAACAAGTATTTGAAAGAAAGGCAAGAAGATTAAGATAAACTGGTAGTTTTCATCGTCCTTGTTTTAAACGACGTAGTAGAGGTATGACCGAAGATAATTCAATCAATGTTCTTGCTTTAATTCAACAGAATCCACATATAAGTAGTCGGCAAATCTCTATAGAATTAAACATACCCAAAACTACTATTCTAAGGATTTTAAAACATTACAGGTTGGTTTTTCATATTATAAAGTGAACGTTCAGGTCAAAAACTTGGAATTGCCTTTAAACTTTAGATTTAACTGTTATTTTAATATTCCGATAAAAACGGCAACACGGCGCTTTTATCCTTTTATTATCCGTTTCTTAAAAATATTTATGTACGATTTATCTTGTGAAACAATTGTGGATTTTTCAAGATTTTTTGAGTTTTAGTAAATATAGTGGTTTCTTTTTCACCAATATTTATTGTTCTGTTTTTTAGACTGCATCCTTATCATGTAGTTCTCCACCAAGCTTTACATGAGAGAGATTTTGATGCAAGGCTGGACTACTGCAATTGGATGTTAGGTCTGCTAGAAGAACAACCGCATATCATGTCAAAGATTTTGTGGACATACGAGGCTACGTTTAATAGCGCGGGTGGTGTTAATCTGCATAATATGCATTATTGGGCTGAAGAAAATCCGCACTCGATACAGGAGGTGCAGCTTCAAGGTAGATGGAGTCTTAATGTTTGGTGTGGTATAGTTGATGGAAAGATCGTAGGTCCATATTTCTTTGATAGAACTTTAAATGGAGAAACATATTTGGATTTTCTGGAAAATCAGTTGCCTGTTTTATTGGAAGATATTTCCTTACAAACAAGAAGAGCTATGATATTACAACATGACGGGTGTCCTGCGCACTTTTCCGGCGAGTTCGAGATTATTTGTATGCAAATTATCCAAATAAATGGATTGGAAGTATATTTTCATGGCCAGCTAGATCTCCAGACTTAACATGTCTGGACTTTTATCTGTGGGGAAGATTAAAGGACTTAGTGTACCAAACTCGACCAACCACGCGAGACGATATGAAAGAGCGCATTATAAACGCAATAAATAGTATATCAACAGCTGAGATTGAAGCAGCTGTTATGTCTACGCGCGAAAGATTACATCTTTGTGTGGATAACGATGGAAAACAATTTGAACATTTAATTGGACATTAGATTTTAATGAGCGAGATATTTGTATGATCTTTCTTTCACATATTTAATTTTAAGTTATAATAAAGGGTGAGTCAATACTATACTTACTTATGTTTATGCGTTTTGATTCATATCTCGAGTTCGACCAAAGCTATCAACATGCGGTTTGCGTCATTTTGTTACTAATTTAATCCAGTTCCATTATAATTTACAATAAATAGATGTTTCCATTAAACATTTTGAAGAAAAACAAATTTTAATTTTTTCTATTCGAAAGTACCCTCTACCCATGACAATTAAAACTAAATGCAATTGTTTTATAGTAGTTGTAAATTAAATTATCCACACTCTTTCTAATGACACTAATTTCGTTAAAATCGGTTGATCCAAACCAAAGTTATAGTTATTTATCCATAAATACTTTCCCACTCTCCCCCACCCTTTATTTGAAAAAATAAAAAAAAGTACTTGAACAACTTTGTGCAGAATTTAGGCCTCTTTCTAGTTTACTTATTTAACACTTTGTATAATTGGGCATATTTCACAAAAAACTGGTTTTCAAATTTTTCTTCACAGGTTACGCCCCCTAGCGATTAACCCAGAAACTTGAAAGTTATTTCCAGCGATTTCTCTTGGCCACTTTTACTAAGGAATTTTTTCTCCTAAAGTTATAACATGAATAGTTTCTGATATATAGCCGAGAGATCGGCTTATTGGACCACCTGGTACACAAAGTTAGCAGTGGTTACCTACCTATATTATTGTACACAAATTTTATTATTTTGGTGCTTTCTAGGATACATTTCATATTCTAATTATACTCTTTGAAAGGTGTTGCTTTCTATTCACATTGTGTGGTGATAGTGAAGTACTGGAAGTGTAGTAAAGTTATTATATTTATAACTTAACAAACCGATTTAGTAAACGGTTTGTAAAAGTAAGGTTATGTCGTCTTCACGTGGCCGTTATATGCTTGAATTATGTTTCAACAGGCAAGATGATACTGGTGAGTATGATAAAAATATTTTTGATATTTTTAAATGTCAAAATATGTGTAACGATGATTATTTGTACAATTGGTATTTTTGTTTTAGAAAGTAACAGTTTGGAGCCAAGGCCAAGCACTTCAAAACAAGAATTAATATCTTATTCTTCAGGTACGTATTACATAAATTCTTTAAGTTTCTTGCTATTTCATTCCTCAAGCTGATTTTAACTTATGTAATACAGCTTCGTTGATTGTCATTGCAGAGTATGATAAAAATATTTTTGATATTTTTAAATGTCAAAATATGTGTAACGATGATTATTTGTACAGTTGGTATTTTTGTTTTAGAAAGTAACAGTTTGCAGCCAAGGCCTAGCACTTCAAAACAAGAATTAATATCTTATTCTTCAGGTACGTATTACATAAATTCTTTACGTTTCTTGCTATTTCATTCCTCAAGCTGATTTTAACTTATGTAATACAGCTTCGTTTATTGTCATTGCAGAGTTGGCTTCTGATGAAGAAGGCGACAATGATTTGTTTGGATCTGACGACAGCATTGCTGATAATACTTACATGCCAAATCCATCCGATACAGATTCAGACAGTGATATGCAAATTAAACAAAAAGTGAGGCGAAATGACAATAAAGAAAAGTGTGACAACATTTTACAAGCTGACAATAAAGGAATTGCTTTGCATGAAGACGCTTATGAAAGTGAGCCTCCGGCAAAGCGTAAACGAGGGAGAAAAATTATTAAAGGAGACACTAGAGAAGTTAGAAAAATAAGAAAAAGTACCAAAAATTCAGGAAATTCTTATACCACTAAAACAGGTAGAATTGCCCGAGGTCGTAAATCTGAAAAACTTATGAATTGTCGCAAATGTTGTTCAACAAAAGTAGATGAAGAAACTCAATAACTACTATTCAATGAATTTTGGAATATGGATAGTTATAACAAACGAGTCGCTTATACTGTTAGTCTTATCAGCAAAAAAAGGAAAACAATTCAAAAAGTGAGTGAAGCTAATAGAAAAAAGGTAAGAGAAGGGGCATATGCATATTGTGTGAAACGCGAAGGCGAAAAAATCGATGTTTGCAAAAGATGTTTTCAAAAAATTTTTGATTTATTAAATAACTTTATCGCAAATGTTTTGCGCAAAGCAAATTCTTCAGGTATAGCATATGACGATAAACGAGGCAGACACGAACCTCCCAACAAAACAAGTGAAGAAAATATCATGTTAATGAAGCAACATATTACATCGATTCCGAACTACGTAAGCCACTACTGTCGACAAAAAAGCGACAAACGATTTTTGTCTTCATTTTATACACTCACTAGACTATACGAAGAATATAAAAAATGGATATCACCACGAAATCCTGTCGGCCGTAAGGATACGAATCTGTGTTTTATACTATGAATATTTCTATTAAAAAGTTTAAAAAGGATACGTGTCAAACATGCGATAAATACAAGGCCCTAATTCAAAATGAACATAGCGCAGAAGCTAGAGAAGACTTAAGAAAAACATTAGACAAACACATGGAAGAAGCTGAAAATGCTTACGCCGCTAAACGTAAGGATAAGGAAGAAGCTGCCAAAGATGATTCCAAAATAGGCTATTCGTTTGATTTACAGCAATGTCTGCCAACCCCAGATATAACGACATCTATTGCTTTTTACAAGCGGCAACTTTGGACATACAATTTGACCTTGCATCAATGTAATAACAATCAAGCAATTTGTTACATGTGGTACGAGACTATTTCGGGAAGGGGTGCTAATCAGATTGCTTCATGTCTCTATAAAGAACTGCAATCTTTACCGCTTGCAATAAAACACGTTACGCTTTACTCAGATACTTGTGGGGGTCAGAACAAAAATGCCCATTTAGTGGCTATGTTTTTAATACTAATGAATCAATCTCATTTAAAATGCATAGATCATAAATTCTTGACCCCAGGACATACTCATATGGAGTGTGACACAGATCACTCCATAATTGAGAAAAAAAGAAGAAGTTTGAACACAAAATTGAACATCCACGTGATTGGGTTCAACTGGTCTGATTATGTGGCCATAAGAATCCATTCCAGGTAACCGAGATGAGTAAAGACGATTTCTATGACTTTGCAGCATTTTTGAAGGAGAAATTACAAACTAAAAAACGCTGGACGGAAGGGCCGCCCGAGAACTTTATCGTATCGATCTATTATCGTTATCGTACTAGATACTGGCATTCTATAAAAATAACAAAGTTACTCGTTATTTTGATATTTTAGAAACACCTTGTATACTTAAAAATATTTTATGTTACGCATCATTAATTCCCGCATTTGAGAAAATGTTCGGGGACACACTATAGATTATTGCATAAATCAGTAGAATATTAGTCATACTTTCATTTCAAATTAGTCCATTTTTCTGAGAAATTAATAGTTTACAATATTTGCATTTTACTGCATGGATTGTAATGAAATTTTGAGAGTAGCCCAAAGCCCAATCTCCTTATTCAAAGTCTATCCTATATACTATGGCGCTTTTATCATGGGGGCGGTTCTCACCAATTCTCGGGGATAGAACATTTTTATTTTCGAATTGCACGGAGAAAAAGGAAGAATTTTAATAAAATTTAAAAATGCGCTCTATAATTTGATCTTATTTTTTCACCCGTCCCACTTTTTGAAAGTAGAAATAACACTATATTAAGAGGTATTGCAAAAGAAAAACAATGCATTTAAATTCTGGTGAATGAGGGGTTAAATGTATGTACTTCTCATTTTTCCTTAAAGTACATTAGTCATACATTTTTTTGCACCATATCTCGCTTAGTTTGAATGTAACCGACATTTAACGGTGCTCGTTTTAAAGGCCTTTTCAAACACTACAAAAGCATGAGCACTTTGAGCATGCACCAAAAAACAAACTCTTTTTACCTACCATATCTCTTTTTGTATTATAAATAGAAAATTTACGAAGGAACGAATCTCTTTGTTATTTATAATTAAAAAAAATATATATAGTGTTTTTAGTTTGATGCATAGTTTTTAAGGTATTCACAAAAAACCGTCCGAAAATGTCATTTTTACATGAAAATGGCCAATTTTCAACTACGCATAACTCAAAAAGTATGAGTTCTCAAAAAAAAGTATAGATCAGTTTTTGCTTAAAAATAGGTTCTCTAGCCACTTCCATGTTTATTTTGACCAATAAATTTTCCACCCCCTTGAAGGGGTGGGAATTGCCCCAAGATAAAAGCGCCATAGTATATAGGGTAGATTTTGTTTCTTGAGCTATTCCCTACTTACTGTGAAAATATCAAGTACATCGATGTAGTAGGATGGAATTCGGAGCCAAATACCCTCATTGACTGCCCTATAATAATGCTCTGCTATGATCGCGTGAGAGGGGACACACACAAGATTCTAGCAAAATTTCAATTTTCTGTAACTTTTCGAGTTTTTGAGTTACAGCAACGAGTTTTATGTCATTGGAAAAATAATTTTACATTCTTTCAAAATATGTAGAAATATACAGGGCGTATGTAAAAAATTAAGATTTTTTTTTCATTTCCGGTTAAACCGGAAGCCATATTTTGGGTAAAATTTATTGTGCTAATAGATAACAAAGTACTATATATGTCTGCCAAATTTCAAATTTTAGTTTCTATTACAGAGGTAGTTACGGGCACTCGAATATTTTTTTATAAAAAATTCATAACTCCCCTCCTATGAGGAGTTAAGAAATCTGACCAATGTTATTCAATTTACTGATAGGATATCAAAAATATATCAAAAAATAAACAAATTCCTTGGAGTCATTTTTGAGAAAATTTAGTTCAAATTTATGTCAAATTTTGACCCCTTAAATATAGGCAACCCATAACTTTTTCTGAAAAACGATAATATTCTTGTTATAGCCCCATCTTTAGGCTATATAAATATTTTTTCAAATTAAATTTATCTTAAACAAGTTTTTAGATTGGTAGGGAAATGTTTCGGGTGGGCGGTCGGCCATGCTGGCCGCCATTTTGGATTTGGAAATGTCAAATTCCGTATTTCTATTTACCTATCGATGAGCTAACTTTAAGTTAAATTTCATTCGTTTCGGTCAAAATTTGCAAAAATGGGCCCCAAATAACCCCCCTATTTCGGCCCCCCTTTGAGAGGTTTTTTTCAAAAGCTTAGTTTCTCGACAAAATTCTCTTAAACTTACTCATACCGAATTTCATCAAAATCGGTCCAGTAGTTTTTGCTGGGCGGTGGCGACATACGTACGTACATACGTACGTACATACGTACGTACATACTTCCGACATGTTTTTTTTATTTGCTTTTTAGACTCAGGGGGACTCAAAACGTCGAAACAAAGTGAAATCTGAAAAAAAATTTTTTGCACAATCCTATAACTTTATCTATTATACTCATACTGCGTATGTAGTACGATAAAGTAAAATTAGACGAATCTGGAAATCGATTTTTATGGCAAGACGTGAAGTGGTTAAGGTATGAAAAGGAATATGGCAGATTTACGTATAAAACGACCCTCGACGGAAACGAACCGTTCAGCTATATATTAGTGACGTTTTCATCTGTTTTATGAAAGCCTACCGACCCAAACAAATGTAAAGGAAGTGCTTCCAGATATTGAAGATGATTATACTGAAGACGATGTGTAAACGGATATAACTGTATTTTTCATTTTGTGTTAATGGCACCTATGTACGCCGTTGCTCCCGCCTGGCGGCGCTAGTGTAGTTGGAGGTCAAAGTTTTGACTATTCGTGAAGTTTGTATATGGTGTTTTTGATTACGATTTAATAAATAATAAATTATGGCCGAAATATACGGATCTTGGAGACTGTCTGTGAGTTGAAAAACGAATTGAGAAGGGATGCGAGAGTTACTGGAAAAAGGAAACACTTATCGAATGATAAACTATATTAATCATCGTCTCAATGTTTTATTTCTATAGCTCAGAGGGTATTTATTTGGTATTGATTAACTCCCCACACGAGTCTGACAACTGTGTATAATATGATATGTGCGATCTGCCTTACTTTTTTTATCAATTTAAAATTCACAATTAAGTGCGCTCAGCATTAATTTTTGTGTTTATCTTATTTAAAAATGTGATATTTTCAAAATATGGCTGCCATGACAGTTGCGCATTTGGTTTAAATTTGGTTTAAGCATGGGGTGAGCGCAGTTGATTCTGCAATGTTGTCTTATTTAAAAAAAATTATAATTCTTTATGAAAATATCGAATATATGTTAATTTAATTAAGTATAATTATTTGGGTGTTTGTCTACGTGAAAGGCGACCTTAAATTTAAAGTGAAATTAGAAAAAATTAGTTAGGTTTGATCAGGTTATGTTTTAGTCACTAAAGAATATTTGAATGGTACTAGGTCACTTTAATTTTCAGTTATTAACTTATTTATATTATTTTCGATTAGGTTAGGTTTGCTCAGGTTGTTTTAGTCATTTTAAAGGATATTTTAAAGATAATATATCACTAAAATGTTCAGTTATTAACTTTTTTATATTATTTTCGATGACGCTAGGTTAGGTTTGGTCAGGTTATGTTTTAGTCACTAAAAATATTTAGAACATGAGAAATATTTAAAATTAGTATTTCACATTTTTCTATATTATTACTTCAAATATATTTTTTTTACATGTTCACTCCATAAAAAGCGGTTGTAGATGTGGCAACAATGTGAATGTATATAAAATTGCATATCTTAATCCGTGCGTTTAAAATAAAATTTTGATCTGAATTTTATAGTGAAGTATTCTATTTTTTACAGTCGAATCTGGGGGCAATACTTAATCTGTTTCAACAAAATGTTTATTGCAGATACGTGCATTTATTCTCGGCACATATTTATCCCTTCTTATTGCTACAATCCACTTTTTTCTCATCAGAATATCTTTGGGAAACCTGTGTCCTGATGTTCTCGATGAGCACAAATGCACAGCACAACATTGAGGGATTTTATTTTCTCAAGTTTAATTCACACAGCGAAACAAATATGCAATATTTACTTGGAAATAGATTGATTTGAAGTATTGACGTAAGTTGACATGACCTCCAACTACACGAGCGCCACCTACGTTGAGCTTTCCAGATTAGCTGCCATTGAGATAACTCACTTTTTTTTTGTTAAGTAAGAGTTACATGTCGGGTTTAACATTGTTTTTGTAGTTTATTAGAATAAAAATCATTTACAATAGAAACTGTATACTTTATTACAATGAAAAACGCTTATTAAAATGGTTATATATTCTGCAATATTTCAGCGGCTCGAAAACCTTATTTTCCGACTTATCTCCTTTTACACGCGCAAGAGCGATTTCTACCACATTGTTTCTTAATTTTTTACCGTTAACAGTTTTTTAGTTGTATTTTTCGAACATTTTGTTGTAGATTTTGTGTAGTTTTTAGTTGTATAAGTACTTCAACGACTTTATTTAGTTTTAGGCAGTGATAATAAACATAAGTGAATATTTTCGAAAGTTGGTAGACAATACAGATGTTGCTAGCAGGTACAGTTACGATCACTGAATAGTTCACACCTTACTTTTTATATTGGCGTGTTAAGTCACAATGACGACCTCTCGTGGATTTCGGCGGAACTAAAATTGAGGCCTTTTTTCTTTTTATTGCCCTGCTATAATGGGAGTTTTTAATGTCAAAACGTTGTTAAAATCGTTGTCAGTATTTTCGAAAATCAATATAATTAATAAATTTTAATACAAAAGATTTAATTAAAAGCTTACAAACCTTTTATCAAAAGTGTTCTTATTTGTATGTTGTGTTGCAGAATATTTGGAGTACATTTAGGACGAACACGTTTTTTTATTCTACTGATGTTGGTAGATTAATCGATGGGACTACTAAATTTTTCACTTTATTGATTTTCGAAAATACTGACAGCGATTTGACAGTAAAAACCCCCATTATAGCAGGACAATAAAAAGAAAAAGGCCTCAATTTTAGTTCCGCCGAAATTCACGAGAGGTCGTCATTGTGACATCTCCAATTGTAATAGTGTAAAATTGCAGTGTCGTACGAATTTGATAAATGTCAAAGTCAAAAAATTTCAAAAAGTCAATGCTTGTCAAAAATTTCGCGAGTGTTGAAAAATAAAATAAAACTATATCAAACTCCTCCAAAATGGTTAGAATGCATTTGAATGATGCGCAAAAAGTAACAGCAATTGCCAAACTCGAAGAAGGTTGGCCACCAATTCAAGTTGCTGCTGATTTGATCGTGAGCCATATGTGCATATGGAAGATCAAACAAAGATGGGATAATTTTCACTCTATAGCAAGGTTGGGCGGTTCAAGAGGGCAGAAGATCTCCACAGATCAACAGGATGAGATGTTAGTAGATTATTTGAGAGAATCTCCTTTTGCCACAGCTCAAAAAGCAAGAGAAGAGACAGCGTTTCCAGGCAGTATTTGCACTGCACGTAGAAGAATTAAAGCAAGTGTACTGTTAAATTGTGCAGCTGCAAGGAAACCTTTATTGAATGAGGATCACAAGAGGGGACGAGTTGAATTTTGTAATGAATTTATAAACCGCGATGCGAATTTTTGGTCTAATGTTGCATTTTGCGATGAAAACGTATTTCAGTCATATAACAATGGTTGAGTAAGAGTTTATAGGCCAAGAAATCGTAGGTATGATGAACAATATACGCATCGTTTAAAAAATAGTGGAGAATTCTCGGTCAACGTATGGGGATGGATAAGTGCTGAAGGTCCGGGCGTTTGTTATCATATAAAAGAGAAGTTAACAGGATTACATTACAAACATATTCTTGAGAACACAATGTTGCCATCGGTGATCCAGAGATTCCCCAACAACGACTTCATCTTCCAACATGACAATTGCCCGGTGCATACAAGTAGAATTGTTCGAGAATGACTGGAAGAAACGCATGTTAATGTTCTTTTGTGGCCTTCCCGTAGTGCAGACTTTAACCCCGTCGAAAATGTATGGACAGAGTTAACAAAGAAACTAAATGAAAGAAATCTTAGACCACGGAATAGAGTTTAATTATGGGAAGCAATTGAGCAGGCATGGGAAGACTGTAACATGAGGGGATTGGTGCTATCTATGAACAGAAGACTGCAAAATTGTATTGACAAGAATGGGGCTTCCACCAAATATTAATTATTATTTATCATTGTTTATCATTATTTAATATAAAATAGATTTAAAATAAAATGGATATTTTAAAACCAGACTTCTTTATTTTCGTTATTAAGACAATAATCCATTTTATTCAAAAAACTTCTTTCGAAACTCTCCATTTTGTTAAATTTTGCAAAATATATTATTTTGATTTTTTAATTTTAATCAACCTGTTCTAGCTAGGTACACCTAGAGATTTAAAATTTCCGGAAAAATTGGGTGCAGGAAAAAAACCTGTTTTTTTTTTCGGAAAAAAACAGGAAAAATACGGAAAAATTGACATTTGTTACAATATACTAAACAAATTCTGCATCCCGTATCAAAATCGATAAATTTAGTAGAATTCGGTAGATCTATATTATCAGAAGTGCCTTTTGTCTTTTAAGTAGATATATAAAAGACACAATATTAAAAAATATTCCCCAACAAGTTAACCAGACTTGTTCTCTTATCAAAAGATTGCTAAAATATGTGTGTTGAAAAACGCTACGAATTTTATTCTAAGCTGATTCATTTTGCAGCCTCTTGATGCTCGCTTTAAAGAAGAATAATTGAATGAAGACCAACCAATGGAAGCCATACACTTCATTTCTGATATGCCTTGTTCACTAAGGCCCGGTCTTTTCACCGCCGAATAACTAGTTATCGGGAAGTTTATTTGACAGATATACATGTGATCTGCCGGATAAACTTCCCGATAACTATTTATTCGGAGGTGAAAAGACTGGGCCTAAACCTAGATGTAGAGAAGGTGGTGGCAAATCTAGCCCAATTTAGAACAAAAACTGGATTTTTAGTCGAAATCCCTTATGGGATAGTGCAAATATGTAGTACTAATCCCGTTATATGGTAGCAAGTTTTATGTAGGGGAGAACGGGATACTTAAGAAAGAAAAAATCATAGAAAGAAAACTAAACTGTGTATTAAAAAATAACAAAGTCAGACAGGATCACTTGCTATTAAACTTCATATAACATACTTTATTTATAATACAAATTGCTTAGTTATTTGGTTATAAAGAACTTAAAGTATCAGTCCGAAATTCCCATTTTGCCCCGTAACCGGGGCAGAATGGTAAATGCTACGGGGCAAAATGTGAATGCATTTTAGTCAGGCTGGCAGAGTTCACAAATATGAGCACCTTCGTCTTCATCCTCAATACCTGCGCAGGAATTATAAGCCCATCCATTGCAGACACTACACACTACCCATCCTTCAGTTGACTGCAAATATAAGTATCCACAGTAGATGCAGCACAATCTTCATCATCTTCTGATGAGTCAGTGTCCATCTCGTTTTCATCTTTAGTTTTCTTTGATTTTTTTTATTAGTTTCAGTTTTAGTCAGATTCTTCTTACAAAGTTTAAATGCTATAAAGTGGCGGCAATTTAGGAGAGAGGGGCAAGATGGGATAATATCCCGTTTTGCCCCGACCGCTTTGCCCCAACAGACATCATTTCAAATAAAATTAGTAATTTGTAACGTAAAAGATATAAAACGGTTCACAGCACGCAATATTAAAATTCGGAAACATATCTATCCTACTTGAATGAAAAACGTGATAAAACTTGCTTACTCACCTTATAGCACTTCTATAAATATCACCAAAATTTTGTAACAAAACAAAAGAAAACAGATTTTATGTCTGTAAAGAAGCATACTACGTGACTAGAAGTTTCTTTATAATGACTGAAGTGAGTCAACCCAAGTTTGTTCGAATGGCGCTATTGCCGATATTATGACGACTATAAGTTATGCACACCGATGCATTTCCCGTTCTGCCCCGGTCTCCTTTAGATCGCAGCCACTTATGCCAATTGCCTCCCGAATTTTAAATGGACCTCCATATTCCACCTCTTCAGAAAGAAACTAGTCTTTACACGGCCTCATATATACAAGCAAAAAAATATGTTATTTATAAGTTGTTGCTATTCATTTAAATTTGGTTATAAACGAAAAACAGATATTTATTTACGATACCAGACCAGATCCACTTTTAAAAGATACTGACAAAAATCATGTTGTGTTATCCGTTCAGGATGGTGAAGCGGTGATCGAGTCCGAATCAGATACTTGGTCTGAAGATTCAGATTCAGGCTCAGATAAAAATATACCACTGAACAATTTGGTTAAATAATGTGCTTTCTACCTTTGAAGTTTCGGTTTTGACACTTACAATTAAAGTCTCTTAGTTTAAGTACACTTTAAGTCTCAATTGAAAAATATTTTCAAATTTCCCCATTTTTTCCAATGGTCTGGAAAAAACGGAAAAACCTGTTTTTTCCCAATTTTTCCCGTTTTTTTCCGATGTGTTAATTCTCTAGGTACACAACTGGCAACGTCACTTTGACGTGAAAGGTGTGTTTAAACGAGGTAAAAATTTAAAAAATCAGCTCTTAGATACGTAAGCCTGTAAACTATTCAATGACCGTAACTGTACAAGCAAAGATTGGCAAATTAAATAATATAGGTCCACTTTCCCTCAAGAGGTCTGAGCTTACTTACGGTGGAGACAGTTTTCCAAGCTTAAGTAACAGGGACATAGTTAGTTATTTAGCTTTTTATAGGACGTTTTATAGCATTTAACCATTGTTTTTGTCTCTCAGATGATAACCGATAAACACTGAACTTTATGATGATTACTTCGCATTCCACACTTCAAAACACAACAGAAATAAGGCATATTATCGTTTTAAATCAATCCTCCCATAGTCCAGGGCGCATCTGTTTTGAGATGGACGTTGAGAGGTGACTCAAAATTTTTTGCAGGAATTGCTTGAAAATAACTCAAATAATAATATTTGAGTTATCCTCCCACTCAAAATGGTCCGGAACATTGTTTAAATAATCAAAATGTCAAAATATGAAGAAAAAATTCGATTTTTTTTTATTGGTTTTTTGTTTATAACTTTAAAACTATTCATTTCTGAGAAAAGTTGTACTAATATAAAAGTTGCGTTATTAAATTTCCTACAATATAGAATTAGTTAAAAATTTAAAAAATTGTCACACTTGTTGCAAAATAGCAATAATTGCGAAAAAAAAACCATACAAAAACAAGTACATATTCGCATTTTACGTTTTTCAATCATTTATGCTACACTTAGGACCTTCATATTTTACCCAGAAAAAGTTTATGATATAGTAAAACAACACTGTAAATTTCATTAAGATCGGTTTAATAGATTTTGCAAAATAAATTTTGCAATCCAGCTTTCGCAAAAAAATTCATTTTTTTTAAATGTTTCAGGACTGAAAATAAAGCAGATAGCAAGTTGAATTTGTTTTGCTTATAGAAGTGTACTGTACCTTTCATTTGCAATTTGCAAAATTAAAATCGATTAATTACCACGGCGTCAGGAAATTTTTTAAATAAACATTAATTTTTGGTGCTACGCGCAGGATAGCGGTGTTCGATTCACCACCGGTGATTTCCACCAAAATATCTTCCAATCTTTATCTAATATATTATTTTCTTACTCTATATTTTGTTGTATTTTAATATTTTAATTCCACAAAAATCAAACTAATTTTATTATTGTTTGTGAAATATTGTTTAAACAATTGCATATGTTTAAAAATAATAAACTTTTATTCTCTAAGTTAAAATATATGAACAAAGAAAGTTTTTGCTAAAAAAAGTGCTATTTCAAAGGATAGAGTATGTTTTTTTATTTTGTAATAAACAAATTGATTTATTTATACCGAAATGTAATAAAAATTAAAATGTATCAATCATTATCAAAGGTCATTGGAATGCCCAATCAGAGCAAACTATCCGCTGTCCTGCGCGTAGCACCAACAATTAGTGTTTATTTAAAAAAATTCCTGACGCCGCGATAGTTAATCGATTTTAATTTTGCAAATTGAAAATGAAAGGTACAGTACACTTCTATATGCAAAAAAAATTCAACTTGCTATCTGCTTTATTTTCAGTCCTGTAACATTTTGAAAAAATGATTTTTTTGCGAAAGCTGGATTGCAAAAATTATTTTTGCAAAATATATTGAATCTATCTTAATGAAATTTACAGTATTGTTTTACTGTATCATAAAGTTTTTCTGGGTGAAATATGAAGGTCCTAAGTGTAGCATAAATAGTTAAAAAACGTAAAATGCTAATACTTGTTTTTATATGGTTTCTTCGCAATGCATATTGTAGGAAATTTAATTACGCAACTTTTATGTTAGTACAACTTTTCTCGGAAATGAATACTTTTAAAGTTATAATCAAAAACGCTGGACGGAAGGGCCGCCCGAGAACTCTGTCGTACCGATCTATTATCGTTATGGTACTAGATACTGGCATTCTATAAAAATAACAAAGTTACTCGTTATTTTGATATTTTAGAAAAACCTTCTGTACTTGAAAGTATTTTATGGTTCTACGCATCATTAATTCCTGCATTTGAGAAAATGTTCGATGCAATATTTCGGGGACACACTATAGATGTATAGATTATTGCATAAATTAATAGAATATTATAGTCATACTTTCATTTCAAATTAGTTCATTTTTCTGAGATATTAATAGTTTACAATATTTGCATTTCATTCTATTTCGATTACGCCTTCGTTTTAAAGGCCTTTTAAAACACTACAAAAGGTGTTGGTAGCATTATACACCTAAAACCTACCGTTCCTCTGTTATTTCAAGTTGAATACACCAATCTGAGCATGCACCAAAAAACAAACTATTTTCACCTACCATATCTGTTTTTGTATTATAAACAACACAGTGATTTTTATTCTAGCCAGATGGGCCGTCACTAATGAGTACAAGATATTTCAGTCCATTTGGAAAACCTTATGTTTGTAGATAATGCAACAGCATAGAACAAACCCTATCAAGAGCCTTATTCGCTTAGATCGCCTTCATGATATTTATAAATTTTGGCTTTATTTGTCTTCATGAATGCAAAATACATTTAACCAAATCTAGCGCATATAAAAAAACTTCCGAAAAACTGTAATTTACTGCAGAAACCGTTTAATAGTCCAGGGTAATAAGCAGTGGCGTGCTGGAACTTTTCAAGCGGCCCGGTGATTTTATAGAAAAGCGGCCTCCCATCCTTATTTTATCAGAATTTTTATTTCTTATTTCTAAGACAAAAATACTTCTTCTTCTTATTCTATTTGTATAAACAGCCTATCTGACTCTGAAAAAAAGATTGACATTGAAAAAACAGACTCTGTCTGGACGATCACCAACTAGATGGTCCGACCAAATTAAGAATTCAGCTGGAAAGTCATTCTCAAAGCACATAGAGCAGCTGAATATCAATGGAAGAAATCACGATCCTCAGTAATGGGGAAACGACAAGAGAGAAAGATACGTTGTAAATCATCTTCACTTTCATACATTAGTATTGCATCGTCTGCATAGCAGATTGTTTTTTGTTTTTCCATTAATAGAAAATATTATAAAATCTATATTAAACATAAATATCATTTCTAATGTATCTATCCTCGCTAATTTCAAGATAACCGCGATACATCGCCTGGTTCTGTCTACTCAGCAAAACCGAAAACATCAAAAAATACTTAACGAACTTTTCCCAGAAACACACATCTAAAAAAATATATATACAAATTGCTGAGTCGTTTTTTGTGTAAAAGTCTGTGTTTATAATATTATCAGCCGAATAATACCTATTCATGGCTCAATTGAACGTCTTAATTTTAACCGTTTTGAAATACAGGGAGTGTATAAAACAGACAACTGGAATTAATGCAATATTATTCAAATGACTCGAACACTATGTATGGAAATAAAATATTTTTGTGAAAAAAACTTATTTGACCGGCCTCAATAGGCCGCGACCTTTCGGTGATTGTACCGATTCATTTATATGGCCAGCATATAAGTGACACTCGAGCAGCCAGGGTACTGAAGTGTTATTTCGATAGGTAATACCTATAAGAGCAAATTGTAACTATTTCCTGCGTATAATCTGTCGGCCATTTTTATTTATAAACAATTAAGTGTCCAAAAATGTCATTTTCCCCTTTTTTTTTCAAATCAAGGGAAAACAGTGATTATGGTTTTTTTAGCACAAATATCTTTGAGATTATGGAAAAAGCTTTAAAATGACGTATTACAAAGTTTGATATACTCATTTATTGTTAATATAATTGCGAAAAGAGGTCGGAATTGCAAAAAAAAATAATTTTGCAATATCTATTGTAAAAATTAGTGTACAGCTTTGAAATTTTTGTCATATAAGGGTTCTTTGGTGCTTACTATGTGATAAAAATTTCAAAGCGATTCATTCAATTGTTTAAATTTTATTCAAATTGTTTATCCCAGAGAGCATTTTTTTGCAATAACATAAATCAGAAAAACATGACGTTAAAACCATTCCACAGGTGTCAAATGAAAGAGCATGAGCTATATTTTCAACTTGGTTTAAAAAAAGCGAATAAAAAATGCATTTATTAGTAATAAATAATTATGCAAAAGTATCGTAAATCTATCCTTATAAACTTTTTATTTTGTTATACAAGAAATTATATATATTTATTACAATTTTTTATCAATTATGATATAAATAACATTACTTGGTAGTTGTGCACTTAAAACAGGGTAAAAAAGCTATTTTTTTTTTTGGAAAATGTTATCCAAAAAGTTTATAAGGAAAGATTTACGATACTTTTGCATAATTATTTATTACTAATAAATGCATTTTTATTCACTTTTTTTAAACCAAGTTGAAAATATAGCTCATGCTCTTCTTCTTCTTCTTCTTATTCTTTAGTTTATTGGCCTCCACCTACTTGGGTATTTGGCCAGCTCATCGTCGCGGAATAAGGGAAAATCCCTTATTCACTTACAATTTGGAGTTAGTACATTGTACAATTTGATTCTTCTTCTTCTTCTTTAGTTAACTGGCAATTTTGGTTGGTATGGGAAAAACATGACAAGATAAAAAAAATTTCACGCTAGGGGTAACTGTCTATCAATAAACAATCTTCTTTTTCTTCTTTGATTTAGTAGAATTTTTGAGTTGGCATGGGACAAATACAACAACTAAACTTTTTTTCAACGACATTCAACTTTTTTCTCTCAGGGGCAACTGCCGACTACTACACAATCTTATTCTTCTACTTCTTTTTTAGTTTACAGGCAATTTTGAGTTGGCATGGGACAAATACAACAAAGACACAGACTTTTTGCTTTTAGGGGCAACTGCCGACACAATCTTATTCTTCTACTTTTTTTTGAGTTCACTTTCAATTTTGAGTTGGCATGGGACAAATATACAACAAAGACACAAACTTTTTGCTCTCAGGGGCAACTGCCGACCATTACACAATCTTATTCTTCTACTTTTTTGAGTTTACTGGCAATTTTGAGTTGACATGGGACAAATACAACAAAGACACAAACTTTTTTCTATTAGGGGTACCTGCCGACCATTACACCAATCTTATTCTTCTATGTCTTTTTTGTTTACAGGCATTTTTGAGTTAGCATGGGATAAATACAAAAAAGGCACAAACTTCTCTTATACAGGGGCAACACCTGATCATTACACAATCCCATCTTGTTGCCACATATAGGTATAGTGAAAGACCCAGGTGATTACAGAATGTTTATAAAGATACAAAATATTATATTATTAGTTTACTTAAATCTGAATTCTATTTTCGCGTGTACTTTTGACATATTTTTCAAATTATTTATTATTATATAAATTTATATTCATTTATTTTATCTATTTATTTTCAATATTTTACTTTCCTCATAACTTAATTTTGTGTATATTCAAAAAATGTATTAAACGTTTAATAAGAACCAACTGCGGTTTATAAAGAAGGGTTGTAAGGGATATGGGTGTTGGGCACCCATTTTTAGCTAATTCAGTATATAAATCAAAATTTTGCACAGTGTTAATAGGGCATTCAACAATCACATGTTGTAAATCTGCTAATTGACCACATTCACAATAAGGATGTTCTACTATCCCCATTTTGAATAGGTGATTTGGAACTAAACAGCTCATGCTCTTCCATTTGACACCTGTGGAATGGTTCTAACGTCATTTTTTTCTGACTTATGTTATTGCAAAAAATGCTCTCTGAGATAAACAATTCGAATACAATTTAATCAATTGAATGAACCGCTTTGAAATTTTTATCACATATTAAGCACCAAAGAACCCTCATTTGACAAAAATTTCAAACCTGTACACTAATTCTTACAACAGTTATTGCGAAAATATTTTTTTTTGCAATTCCGACCTTTTTTCGCAATTATATTAACAATAAATGAGTATATCAAACTTTGTAAAATCATACGTTTTACTGTTTTCCATTGATCTGAAAAAAAAGGGAAACATGCCATTTTTTGACAGTTAATTGTTTATAAATAAAAATGGCCGCCAGATCCTACGCAGGAAATAGTTACAATTTGTTCCTATAGGTATTACTTTCCGAAAAAACGCTTCAGTACCCTGGCTACTGAAGTGTCAAGAACAGGGTATATTTTTGTCTTAATACCCTGGCCTATAAGTGCTGTCGCTTGACAGGTTTCTGCACTAAACTCAATATTGTTGTTGGGTCCACTTAGAATCATGTCTTTTGATGTGTTTCTGCACTAAAACGTGTTTATACTCGAAGAATCAGAATCTGTAATAAACTCATTTTTGATAAAAGTGTCAGTTGACGGGTTTCTGAAATAAGCAATTCAATTATTAGTCCAGGGCCCATCTGTTTTAAGATGGACGTTGAGAGGTGACTCAAAATTTTTTGCAGAAATTGCTTGAAAATAACTCAAATAATAATATTTGAGTTATCCTCCCTCTCAAAAAGGTCCGGAACATTGTTTAAATAATCAAAATGTCAAAAAATTAACGAAAAATTCGATTTTTTTCTTCGTTTTTTGATTATATCTTTAAAAGTATTCATTTCCAAAAAAAGATGTACTGACATAAAAGTTGCGTAATTAAATTTCCTACAATATAGAATTGGTTATAAATTTAAAAAATAGTCACCCTTGTTGCAAAATAGCAATAATTGCGAAAAAACCATACAAAAACAAGTATTTGCATTTTACGTTTTTCAACCAATTATGCTTCACTTAGGACCTTCTTATTTCACCCAGAAAAACTTTATAATACAAAAAAACAATACTGTAAATTTCATTAAGATCGGTTCAATAGATTTTGCAAAATAAATTTTGCAATCCAGCTTTCGCAAAAAAAATTCATTTTTTCAAAATGTTACAGGACTGAAAATAAAGCAGATAAAAAGTTGAATTTTTTTTTGCATATAGAAGTGTACTGTACCTTTTATTTTCAATTTGCAAAATTAAAATCGATTAACTATCACGGCGTCAGGAATTTTTTTAAATAAACATTAATTATTGGTGCTACGCGCAGTACAGCGGTGTTCGAATCACACAAGTTGATTTCCACCAAAATTTCTTCCAATCTTTATCTAAGATATTATTTTCTTACTCTATATTTTGTTGTATTTTAATATTTTAGTTCCACAAAAATCAAACTAATTTTATTATTGTTTGTGAAATATTGTTTAAACAATTGCATATGTTTAAAAATAATAAACTTTTATTCTCTAAGTTAAAATATATGAACAAAGAAAGTTTTTGCTAAAAAAAGTGTTATTTCAAAGGATAGAGTATGTGTTTTTATTTTGCAATAAACAAATTTATTTATTTATATCGAAATGTAATAAAAATTAAAATGTATCAATCAATATCAAAGGTCATTGGAATGCCCAATCAGAGCAAACTATCCGCTGTCCTGCGTGCAGCACCAATAATTAATGTTTATTTAAAAAAATTCCTGACGCCGTGGTAGTTAATGGATCTTAATTTTGTAAACTGCAAATGAAAGGTACAGTACACTTCTATATGCAAGAAAAAATTCAACTTGCTATCTGCTTTAGTTTCAGTCCTGTAACATTTTGAAAAAATGAATTCTTTTTGCGAAAGCTGGATTGTAAAATTTATTTTGCAAAATCTATTTAACCGATCTTAAGAGGAAACAGTAGCGATCAACAGGTAGCAAAAACTCGTTCCAAGATTGCGGCTGTAATTTTGAATACTTTTTCGGGATATTTGGCACACGTATTCGTAATATAATAAAGAATGGCGGTACAGAGCCCAATTTGAAAAATATATTAATATGTGGAAATTACTCTGTAATTAAATACAATATTAAAAAAACGAGCCTGTACCGCCATTAAGAAGAACAAAAAAATACACTTTCTTCAAAAAAACTTTTTTATCCGATGCCTAGATTTTGTGTTATTTTGGAACTACTAAAATTTTTTATTTCATTAGTAGTTCCAAAATGACACAAAATCTAGGCATCGGATAAAAAAGTTTATTCGAAGAAAGTGTATTTTTTTGTTCTTCTTAATGGCGGTCAGGCTCGTTTTTTTAATATTGTATTTAATTACAGAGTAATTTCCACATATTAATATATTTTTCAAACTGGGCTCTGTACTGTACCGCCATTCTTTATTATATTACGAATACGTGTGCCAAATATCTCGAAAAAATATTCAAAATTACAGCCGCAATCTTGGAACGCGTTTTCGCTACCTGTTGATCGCTACTGTTTCACCTTAATGAAATTTACAGTATTGTTTTACTGTACCATAAAGTTTTTCTGGGTGAAATATGAAGGTGCTAAGTGTAGCATAAATGGTTGAAAAACGTAAAAAGCGAATACTTGTTTTTGTATGGTTTTTTCGTAATTATTGCTATTTTGCAGCAAGGGTTACTATTTTTTAAATATTTAACCAATTCTATATTGTAGAAAATTTAATTACGCAACTTTTATGTCAATCCAACTTTTCTCGAAAATGAATACTTTTAAAGTTATAATCAAAAAACGAAGAAAAAAATCGAATTTTTCCTTCATTTTTTGACATTTTGATTATTTAAACAATGTTCCGGACCTTTTTGAGAGGGAGGATAACTCAAATATTATTATTTGAGTTATTTTCAAGCAATTTCTGCAAAAAAAAATTGAGTCACCTCTCAACGTCCAAATGTACCAATATTTTTACAGATGCGCCCTGGTCTATATGGAACTAGTTGGGTTACCCACTTTTGTTAAGATGTTGATGTTTTCTTTTAGGAATATCAAGCGAAGCAGTCGAAGGTGATGCACGCGATGATGGAATTACAAAAGCACATACGAAGTTTACCGGATTTGACTCAATTGCCCAATGTCACAGATGGATTGGCCCCATTACCATCAGCCGAACATTTATTTATGCAGTAAATGTATAGAATATTAAAGTAATTGATGGATTGTGATTATCCTCGTCTTTATTCTGGAATCATTATTTTATCAAATAATTTTTTAAATTCTACGTTTGAATTTTCAATTTTTTGATTGTTTTTTATCAAGGCTGTTTACATTTTAAAGTTAGCTACTTTAGAAATTTGCAGTTTGATTTAAATTAGGTGTGTTAGGATACCAATACATCTGTATAGTTATTATTATTATTGAGCTAATAAATATATAGAAATTTAATTATTATTTTAATATTCCCAAATGGGCTATAGTCCAGAAAGCCACTGCGCATCCGCTAGGAAAAATATTCTGATTCGGATTTTTTGCACAATCTTACTCAAAAAGGACTCCTTTTAACAAATTTGCATGTTGCCAGGACCAAAAGGGGGTCAAATTTTTTTTGTTTTTTCCAAAAATTATTTTTTTTGTATGGGAAAAAGTTTTTTTTAGGTTTTTTGGATCATTCCAAACAGAAAAGGTCTTTAGTGACTTTTCTCTAAAAATGATAGTTTTTAACATATAAGCGATTAAAAATTGAAAAATTGCGAA
This sequence comes from Diabrotica virgifera virgifera, assembly GCF_917563875.1. Lineage (NCBI taxonomy): Eukaryota > Metazoa > Arthropoda > Insecta > Coleoptera > Chrysomelidae > Diabrotica > Diabrotica virgifera. Next base: position 150,433,475 of record NC_065451.1, on the reverse strand, counting down.
ATCGGCCATTTTTAACCCTCAAAAACTATGTGAAAAACTGAAAATTTGAATGTTGCCAAGGTAGGTAGATATTCTTTAAACATCGATTGATGAAATCCCGAAGAGTTTTTTGCAATACAATATTCAAAACTCCTTTATTTTTTAATTGCTAATTGTGCGTGATAAGTAATATGGAAAAACTATACGTGGATATGTTGAATTAGTTGTGTACATGACTTTCACTAACGGCCGGAAACCAGAGTGGGGGCCGAGGATAGTTATAAGGGGTCAAAGTCGCGGTTTTTATTATTATTTTTATGACTCTCATGGTCGAGATAGTGCACCAAAATGTGGGAATAAGTAGGTCATGACGCACCTAAGTAAAATCTCTAGGGGCGCAACGCTGCGTGGCCGACAAAGGGGTGGGGGTAGGGGTGAATATAAAAAATATAAGGGGCTTTTGCGACGTTCGTGATTGAGATAGTGCACCAAAATTTGGGTGTAAGTAGACCATGACATAAGTAAGTAAAATCACCAGAGCCGGAAACCAGAGTGGGGGAGGAAGGTAGTTATAAGGGGTCAAAGTCCCGTTTTTTATTATTTATTTTGTGACGCTCATGATCGAGATAGTGCACCAAAATTTGGGAATAAGTAGGTCATGACGTAACTAAGTAAAATCTCCAGGAGTGGAATGCTGCGTGGGTGACAAAGGGGTGGGGCAGGGGTGAATATAAAAAAATGTAAGTGGTTTTTTGCGACGTTCGTGATTGAGAGAGTGCACCAAAATTTGGGAATAAGTAGACCATGACATACTTTAAGTAATATTCCCAGAGGCGGAAACCACAGTGGCGGACGAGGGTAGTTATAAGGGGTAAAATTAGCGGTTTTTATTTTTTTTTTGTGGCGCTTATGATGGAGATAGTGCACCAAAATATCTCAATATAGAACGTCGCAAAAAACCCCTATTTTTTATATTCACACCTACCCCCACCCCTTTATCGGCCACGCAGCGTTCCACCCCTGGAGATTATACTTAGTTACCTCATGACCTACTTATTCCCAAATGTTGGTGCACTATCTCGATCATCAGCGTCACAAAAAAAAATAATAAAACCGCGACTTTGACCCCTTATAACTACCCTCGGCCCCCACTCTGGTTTCCGGCCGTTGGTGAAAGTCATGTACACAACTAATTCAACACATCCCCGTATAGATTTTCCATATTACTTATCACGCACACAATCCGCTTCTATCTCTCCGACTATGGCCCAGTTTTTCAGTAACTGGTTAAAATTTTGGTTAGCTAACCTAGTTTAAATTTTAACCAATATCATGATACTATAAATAATTATTTATGTTGTTTATAGTATCATGGTTAAACCATCTATTCTAATGGGTATCGGTTAAAATCTTGGTCAACTTAAACGGGTTTAAACGCTAACCTAGTACTGAAAAACTGATTAACCATAAATATTTCGGTGACCAAAAAATAAATAGGTTAACCCAGCACTGAAAAGCCGACCCTAAATGGTGCAAATGAAAGGAATAAATTCGTTTTTTCGTAAACCGGCGACTTGAAGGAAAAATCTCAAAACAGGTCGATTTTTATTTTTAAGTTATGATATTGTGGCATATATGGTATACTAGTGACGTCATCCATCTGGACGTGATGACGTAATCGATGATTTTTTTTAAATGAGAATAGGGGTCGTGTGCTAGCTCATTTGAAAGGTTATTCAATTCTCTATTCAGTAATATAAACATTTACATAATTATTTATACAGGGTGTCCAAAAAAATTTTAATAAATTAAATTATTTGACAAAAAAAAGAAGAATGTATGTAATTTATTTCATTCAAAATACATTTTACTGCTTTCAAAAATCAGAAAACAAAGTTAATTTCACCAATAAACATTCCTTTTCGTTTAAATTAAATGTTCAAACTTCCAAGAGGCAGGTGGCTGACGGGAGCTGGCTTGAACATTGAATTTAATCGAAAAGCAATGTTTATTTGTGAAATAAACATTTTTTAGTTTTCGGGTAACAGTAAAATGTATTTTGAATTAAATAAATTACATACATTCTTTTTTTTTAAATAATTTAAATAAAAACTTTTTTTTGGACACCATGTGTAAATGTTTATATTACTGAATAGAGAATTGAAGAACCGTTCAAATGAGCTAGCACACGACCCCTATTCTCATTTAAAAAAAATCATCGATTACGTCATCACGTCCAGATGGATGACGTCACTAGTATACCATATATGCCACAATATCATAACTTAAAAATAAAAATCGACCTGTTTCGGGATTTGTCCTTAAAGTCGCCGGTTTACGAAAAAACGAATTTATTCTTTTCATTTGCACGATACTGTATACTGTATTCACATGCAACGGTGGAAAATAGTGTCGCGCACGGTTGATTATCAATTAAAAAACAAAGGAGTTTTGAATATCGTATTGCAAAAAACTCTTCGGGATTCCATCAATCGATGTTTAAAGAATATCTATCTACCTTGGCAACATTCAAATTTTCAGTTTTTCACATAGTTTTTGAGGGTTAAAAATGGCCTATTTCGCAATTTTTAATCGCTTATATGTCAAAAACTATCATTTTTAGAGAAAAGTCACATTCCTACCAATTCCACGACGAAGATAAGTAGTATCCTGAAGATTTTTCGCAGCTTTGGTAAAATGTGCTGGGGCTCCGTCGTGAAGAAACCACATTTGAGGTCGCGTCGTGTTTGCGAATGCACGTCTTCAAGAAGTAGCCCAGTAAATGAACGGGAAATTCGGCGATACCGTGTAATTTTCAGGAGCAACTCCGAATTGCATGAAAATTTGGATTTAGGTTCTACTTACCCTCCACTTCAAAGTTGAAATTGTGCCGTTGGTTGCTTTTACTTGGGGGTGACAGTCACCCCTTCTCGGGGGTGAAAAACATAGGTTCAAGATAAGACCGGAAATGGATAAATTGACTGATTTTAAGCAACTTTTGTTCTATAGAGTTTTTTACTTAAGTCAATACTTTTCGAGTTATTTGTCATTGAAAATGTTGATTTTTCGACAAAAAAACTAAGTTTTCAGACGGTTTTTCGCAAATAACTCAAAAAGTAAATATTTTATCGAAAAAAATATCCTTAGCAAAAGTGTAGCTTATAAAAAACCCCAAAAAATAGTGTATCAGTAAAGTCTATCAATCAAATAAAAACAAAGTTGTAGCTCATGAAAAATACGTTCTTATTCGTCTAATTCCAAATCGAATATTTCAAGGTGAAATCACCGAAAAATTAAGCACTTTTCGGGAAAAACCCATTTAAACTTTTTTAAAGTGTTTATAAAAAGCTTTGTTTTAATTTTTAAACAAAAGTTATTTTAAACACGCGTGTTTCACCCCCCGAGAAGGGGTAAATGTCACCTCCCAAGTAAAAGCAACCAACGGCACAAATTCAACTTTGAAGTGGAGGGTAAGTAGAACCTAAATCCAAATTTTCATGCAATTCAGAGTTGCCCCTGGAAATTACACTCCAAAACGGTCATTTATTGGGCTAAAGTACCGGCAAAACATTTTGAAAAAATTTATAGGCCTCTACATTTAGTGTTCTGGGTAATTCATAAAATATTGCACCGTTTACCCTTTCTGTATCCTTTACAAATTCCTCATTGTTAAGAAATACCTATTCTTTGGAAATGTCAATAACGTCAAACAAACCAAGGGGTGAAAAAATGTAAACACTAGCCATTTGGTTGATATTTACATTTTTATTTTACTACCTACCAGATACAAATGACCTACAAATCTACTATTTTAAATGTGTCAACGGTGTTGCCAGACTTCAATTCGCATATCAAAATGTATTTTCGTTTTTTGGTCAAACAGCTGAATTTAGAAAAAAATGTTATAATACTTTTTTGCTCTACATTGTGCCTTCTATCTATATCTTTAAGGAACGCACTATTTTCGGGGACACCCTGTAGATTCGTTGTTAATACTGTGCCATCCTAATTTTAAAAAGCAGACTGTAGCTTTTTTGTACATAAGTACAGTTCATCTAATTTACTTACCGTTGCACGTCATTATCTACGTTAGAGATCTAAGTTAACATTGTTGCCCAATTACAAAGAATTCTTGAATTCATTTTAAATCAAATACATCACACAATTTTTGCGGAAGTGGATTATACAGCAAAACAAATTAATATTCAATGTAAATAAATAAAAACTTTAGAAATAGAAAACAAGAATTAAGTTATAATCTTACGTTAAAGTACATAATAAAAACAGTAAATATAGTGAAACAAATACTTATAGTAAAGAATATAAACAAATATGAAGTGTCATCACCGCAACTGTCAAATAAATGTTACCAATTTATGCCAAAATATCACCTGCGTTCGATTATAATTACAGTGTATTCCGAACAAATGTGCTTCATAAAAACGCTTTAATTTATACAAATTAAATGAAACATATTATTGTGTATTTCTTTAAGTTGACTTTAATAGAAATCTTTAAATATTATTTCTACGCGTATATAATAAAATATGTCTAGTGGCTGTAATGCCAGTGTACTCGGCAAAGTGATTCTAAAAAAGAACACACCTACCGCCTAAATATTTCGTGGTGGTATCATGTGACGTCACGGGCTATGACCAGTGGCGTGCTGGCCATATAAATTAATCGGTGCAATCACCGAGAGGCCGCGGCGTATTGAGGCCGGTCAAATAAGTTTTTTTCACAAAAAAATTTGGATGTAACAATTTTTTTTAATTTCTAATCGAATGATATTAACAAAACATTTCAAAAATATTTTATTTCCATACATAGTGTTCGAGCCATTTGAATAATATTTCATTAATTCCAGTTGTCTGTTTTATACACACCATGTATTTCAAAACGGTTAAAATTAAGACATTCAATTGAGCCATAAATAGGTATTATTCGGCTGATAATATAAACACAGACTTTTACACAAAATACTACTCAGCAAGTGTATATATTTTTTTAGATAGTAATATGTGTTTCTGGGAAAAGTTCGTTAAGTATTTTTGGATGTTTTCGGTTTTGCTGAGTGAACAGAACCAGGCGATGGATCGCGGTTCGCGGTTATTTTGAAATTAGCGAAGATAGATCCATTAGAAATATATGTTTAATATAGATTTTATAATATTTTCTATAAATGGAAAAACAACTTAAAACAATCTGCTATGCAGACCATGCAATACTAATGTCTTAAAGTGAAGATGATTTACAACGTATCTCTCTCTCTCTCTCTCTCTCTCTTGTCGTTTCCCCATTACTGAGGATCGTGATTTCTTCCAATATTCCTAACAATTTTATGCAATTGGTCTCTATCTTCAGCTGCTCTAAGTGTTTTGCAGAATGACTTTCCAGCTGAATTCTTAATTTGGTCGGACCATCTAGTTGGTGATCGTCCTCTTGATCTTCTGCCCGGAACGTTTCCAGAAACAATATCTCTAAACTATCGTCACCTCTGTAAACAACATGACCGAAGAATTGCAGAATTCGTTACAGACATATTGTGGACAGACTTTTTTTTTAATTTCGAGTTGGTTTAGAATGGAAATGTTTGTCCTATGAGCTTTCCAAGTTATGCGCAGCATTCTTCTCCAGCACCACATCTCCAAGGCATCCGCTCTCAAAAGCACCACACTTGGACTCAAAGAGTCCAAATATCTGCCCCGTATAGAAATATTGAGAATACAAGAGCATTCACCAGTCTCATCTTGATATTTTGAGAGATAGATCTGTCTTTACAAACTTTAGTTAGGCGACTCATTGCATTTTTTGCAATACCAATACGTCTCCTAACTTTTGCTTCACAGTTACCATCGTTAGTTGTACTAGACCCGAGATAGACAAAGGTGTTTACTATTTGGTATGCCTGTAACATGTTAGTTGAATAGTGTCGAATCTGTCGACCACCATTATTTTTGTTTAGCTTTATTGATTTTCAGACCAACTTTACTGCTTTCGTACTCAACTCTTCGCAAAGGATCAAACATTTCTTACAACGTATGCTGTACCAATTTAACATAACCGCCAGAAAATTTAACATATTAATTTCCCCAAAAAAGACAAAATGCATGGTTATAACAGCAAATTAAATAATATGTAAATTGGAGCTGGAGGGCTAATAGAACAAGTGATGGAGTTTTAATAACTAGATATCACAGTATCTAGCTACGAAAGGGTCTAAACAGAAGTGGAAGATCAAGTGAATAGAACAAACAGAGCAGCAGGTTGTCTGAATGACACAATATGGAGAAATAAAAATATCGGAAAAGAAATGAAAGGCAGAATTTACAAAACAGTCATAAGACTTTTCAAAATGCATGGTTATAACGGCAAATTAAATAATATGTAAATTGGAGCTGGAGGGCTAATAGAACAAGTGATGGAGTTTTAATAACTAGATATCACAGTATCTAGCTACGAAAGGGTCTAAACAGAAGTGGAAGATCAAGTGAATAGAACAAACAGAGCAGCAGGTTGTCTGAATGACACAATATGGAGAAATAAAAATATCGGAAAAGAAATTAAAGGCAGAATTTACAAAACAGTCATAAGACCAATAATGACGTACGCGGCAGAAACACGACCCGACACAGAGAGGACAAAAAACCGTTCGAAAAATCGATGGTAAGACTCTATGGGACACAGAGCTAGAAGTACAGATATACAGCGGAAATTCAAGGTGGGCAATATTAACTGGATAAGAAACAGAAGAAAATAAATGGAATGACCACATACGCCGAATGACAACAAATAGAGTAGTAAGGACAGCGAGAGACGGTTCCCCAATAGGAAGACGATCAGTGGGAAGACCACGAAAACGATGAAACAACTTACTAGAGGCACATTGAAAAAACAGACAGAGTCATGGTTATGCAAATAGAAGAAGAAGAAGAAGTATTTTTGTCTTATAAATAAGAAATAAAAATTCTGATAATAGAAGATAAAATAAGGATGGGAGGCCGCTTTTCCATAAAATCACCGGGCCGCTTGAAAAGTTCCAGCACGCCACTGGCTATGACGCAGATGACGTGCAACGGTAAGTAAATTAGATGGAGTATAGTTCAGTAGGATTAATTTTTTTTTCATTTACCGACAATCACTAAAACAACCCCAAGTTTGACATTTGATAGATAGGACTTTTTAACTAAGTATTAATAATGTATAGGTTATCTAGAACTATTAATTTTTCAGATAGGACTTTTTTAGTTTAAATATGAATGACAATTAAAATTTTATGGTTCTGCTAATAGTATGCTGTCTACCTCGGGGGTGCGATCTACCTGAAGAATTTGCACACAATAATAAAATACAAGAAAATTCAGCCATAAAACCGGCTATGATGTACGGAACTGAATGTTGGGCAGTGAAAAATAAAGAGGAACAACGAATGCATGTGGCGGAAATGAGAATGCTTAGATGGATAAGTGGAGTGACAAAAAAGGATAAAATTAAAAATGAGTATATTAGGGGAAGTCTAGGTGTGGCACCAACTGATGCCAAAATGAGAGAGCATAGGTTGAGATGGTTTGGTCATGTTCATCGTCGAGACGCTAATCACCCAATACGAAGAATTGCTGAAGTGCAGATTCCTGGAAGGAGTAGGAGAGGAAGACCAAAGAAGACGTGGGGGGGAGACGATTAGGCAGGACATGTTGGTAAAGGGGATTAATATTGATATGACTCAAGATAGAATTGTATGGAGAAATGCAATTAGGGAAGCCGACCCCGCATAGGGATAAGGCAAAGAGAATGATGAATAAAATACAAGAAAACTCTTGTAGAAAAATATTCTCGAGTAATAAACACCAAGGAGCAAAATAAATGTAAAATGAAATAAAAGTAAATCTACCAGGCCATTTTATTTGAAAAGAGAGGTTGA